>NW_022204054.1:0-65888 GCF_007655135.1 Punica granatum
TGATATGCTCTAGGACCGGTTTATGTATTTGGATAACTTCTTTTATGGTATAAAGTTTATTTTATTATTCATATGTCTATGTTTATTAAAATAAATTCATTTAGATATTTTAAATGTTTTATTCTTAAAGAGTTAAGAATATGAGTGACGAAATAAATCGGTAATAATATCTTTAAAGCGTTCACGATCGTAAGAGACTTAACTAGACATTATTTCTCTGGATAGATCGTCACCTCTGTATATATCCATTATTAGTATATATAGATACAAATGAAGGTGAAGTAGTGTATCTCATGCTATCTGATAACTGTTGTCATGATAGACATGTGGATACTTATAGGATAAGTAATCGAACGTGATGTACCGATAATATTCATATTTACTAATGTCTGTCAGCACCCCATTTTAGTCCACCGGCTCCAACAGAGGACTTCCAACCAAAGCTCGGGACACTATTCACGATCGGGAAACCGGAGGCGAACATGCGAGCACAGAGTCATGAATTACGGGAGAGAAGCATGGTCCACTAGGAGAGCACGAGAGGGCAATCGGAGGAGTGAACAGACGACGAGCCCCGAAAATAGCAGAAACTGGCACTGTGGCATTATTCATCACCGAATCACTAGAGCGTCGAAAGGTCCCAATGTGGGACTCTAAAAATCCCTCCCGGTGTCAAAGTGACCAATGACACGTCCGGGCGCGTTTCGGAGGCATCCTGCTTAAGCCGAGACACACCCCCGAACTCTTACAGGCGCCTTTTCTGACAGGGCTCCCAAGAGGCCCAATCCACTGACAAGTAAACGGCACCAGGAAACAGGCCTGCACGCATTCGGGGACCACTGGGATCATGGAACAAGTCTCAGATGGCCTTTCGAAACCCGACTCGGTTTCCCGATGGACGTTTCAGTGGTCACAAACGCCCCTCGGCTGGTCTTCGGGGCATATTCATGGCAAACAGAGATCACAGCGATCCCCGAACACCTCAGGGCATTCGATAAACATCGATAACACCCGGACCACGAATCCCTAGGTCACCTCCAACTAATGGTCTTCGGTCAGGGACGGCGAGCCAACGATCCCGCACGGGACAAAAGTTCACTGAGACGAACACCACAATGCACAAAGGAGCAATTGAAGAACGGGGACGGTTCACTACACTCTGAGTATCCAAACGGGGCAAAACCGGCTCTCGAGGCGCCGAGTCGTCCGAACATTCGTTCACATGACACATGGCGATATTAGACTCATTCAATTTCTCTTCGTGCAAGCATCCCTGTGCGCACTCGAATTTCATCTCGTCGGGGCACGCATGTGCGAAGCGTATGCAACGCGACTTGGGAGTGTCCACCTTCCCGGGAAAGCGCGACGGACGCACGTGAGAAGGAGTCGCCACTTGCCATTTTACGACCTGAAGGTCGAGGGCCGGCAAGTTACCCGGGTCTAGGGGTACGGGGTACACCTAAATGCTAAGGCAATGGTCATACGGAACCGAAAATTCCGAATTCGGGGGTTATATTACGTGCGGGCCTATATGCCGCACGCCCTTTCGGTACTCTAGCTTGCTAGGCTTGCCATTTTGTTTATTTACCGCGTGATTTAGAATTTGCACTCGACTCGCCCGTTTTGACACTGTAAAGTCGGTGAATTGATTAAGTTGGGCCAAGAATCTGAAAGATGAGTAGGCTTGTGCGTTGAGAAATCGGTTCACTATCTTATCATTACAATTCATCGAACCGTGATGGTCGATTCCCTGCGCGAACCGAGACCACGAGTATTCGAACTTGCTCATCCTTTGGTGACGATAGACCAACTTAACCGATTCGACACTCGGACCTCTCGCTCGCCGATCGGGGCTCCTTACAAAGGAATGAGTGAACATACGAATAAAATCCTCACAATGTTCTCTCGAATAATTACAAAGTATAACTGAATAAATAAATGGATCCTGATCGGTTTACGTTGAGCTAATATTCCGCTCCGGCTCACCGTGTATTTTGAATAACCGATAAGTAAATTAAGGCAACGCGGGCCCAAGGAGCAGGGGGTCGGGTCCGATCGATCCAACGGTTTGCAGGAGAACCGCTTGATTCCCACCGTAACTGTTGGACCGATCGAGCTCCCGGGTGATATCTAAACCTGTTTCACACATCCAATCCGAATCGCCTTCCTCGTAGGCCATGTTTGGAGTATGACGGTGAATCGAGGCTAGATCCCATTCCGCGCTCGGGTTGCACGCGCTCAGTGACTTAGGAGGCGTTGGACCTCGTGTTCGGTGATTTGGGGCGTTGGACCCCGTGTAACACGTAGCCTACGGGCTCGGGCCCAAACCGCAATAAATTAGCAAAGACAAGTGGAAAACAGAAGAAAAACGATAAAACTGACGAGAAACAAACATCAACTGACAAATAGAGGTGAATATAGACAAGCGGTGTATTAAGTCAAGTGTACGTGATTTAATCAGTTATTAACCGGGGTTGGTTAACAAACAATGTGTCTAACCTAGGCAAACATAGCTGGTGGACTAGAATAGGGTTCTAAGTTAATTATATGTGTGAATTTGTTTAAGACTCTTATTCAGTGAGGTGATACGGCGGTTTCACCGAATTAGTCAAACTCGTGTTTTGACTCTAGATCGAAATCTAGCATTCCACCTATCCCTTATCTAATGTTTGTTTAAGTCAAATATATGATTAATCCGGTTCTTCGTATTTCGTAACTGAAATAAAAGGTTCACCACCGAATCTATGATAGGAAGATAGAAACACCGAAAGTGAATGGAATGGGCCGTGAGAATGAGACTCGCGCCCGAACGGGTTGCCCTTTCCCGTCCATAGATCAAGGTGTTTCCAACTCCCTAACGCCTAGGATATCGGTGAATCACGGAATGACGATTATGCCCTTGATCGATAAAACGTGTGTGGTTCTCATATAAATTAAAGGTCGCATGACACGAAGAGGTCTAAAAAGGACTCGCGCATCTCAACTCGAGCCGCCTCAAATTGGGCCCGGACTCGAGTCATAGCACGCGAGTACTCGCTAGACACGATTCTATTCGTGTTACACGTCTCGGTGCTTTGAAATTGTGAGCTTTTTAAAGAAAAAGGCATTTCCGCCGTTCCGTGAACCATCGATGCGTTTACGAATTAATAATCAATTTATCCAATTATTTGGTCCGAGTGATTTAATTAATCGAATGACGCGTCCCGTTTTTCCTGTTTGTGAGATCATTCGGTGGTAATGATTTTATGTAATTATTATGGTTTTGATGGAAGATTATCCGAGACTAACGCACCTATCATTTAATCGCCGTGCGGCTAACGGTGGAAATACGAAATACGGATACAATCAATTCCAAGAAACGACTCCGAAGTAACGAAGGAGGCCATCCTAAACCCAAGAAGGGTCAAGGAGCATTCGGCCACTCCTTCAAGGATTAGGCCGAGAGCTCTCCTTGGCCCAACTTGGGTTACGGAAGGTCTCCTACGTCAATTCCGGTCGCGTCTTGCATGCATAATATGTCTAGCACAAGAATAGCGCATGCTTTAACCAAATCGATGCTACCATGATCATAATTACGCAAACGGGCATACAAGCACGTACAAACGAATATTTTAAGGAGTAAATGAAATGGCATCGATTCGTACGATAATCAATTTAAAGGTAAATCATGGGAAGTATCCGATATCACAGGATGAGAGGTCCACGGCTACGGGTGGACCAAGGAGCCTCTCGGTCCTCTTCCGTGGGAGGCAGCCGTGAGTTCTCCTTGGTGCAACCGAGATCGTGAGACCTCTTCCCCCTAGACTTCGGGCATTTCCCATCATGCCTACATATTGCAATTACGGATGGACATCACGGACATAGAGACGGTCAAATCCGGAAGGATGAGATCGCCATAAACCCGAGAGAGAGCCAAGGAGGCTCATGGCTCATTGCATGGGGGCTGGCTGAGAGGTTCCGTGGCTCTCTTGAGTTAATACCGGCCTCATTCCCCTAGATTCAAACCACCTACCATCGTATATCCGAGTCATGCAATGTAAGAAGAAGCCCTAAACATGGGAACCAACCGCATTCAGGGGGGAAGAGGTCCGCGAGTCCACGAATGAGCCAAAGAAACTCACGGCTCCCTCCAATGGGACCCCACCGTGAGCCTTCATGGCCCATCCATGACATGAGGACCTCTTCCACCACGATCTCAAATTTCCAGCCATGGTGAACGTGATGTAATGATATATGGACATGATAAACGACACAAACATGCTTGGAAGTAAATAAAAATGAAAACTTGCATGCATTATCGTCATTGATCACCATAATACCCTATAACGGACAAACATTGAAGAACCTATCTTCTCTAAATGGTAGAAGAACCTTACCTAGCCTCGAGATACGAGGAAAGAGTCGGGGAAGTGATCGTGGGAGCAGGAAGACTCGGCTGGATGTCGTAGACGTGAGACACCCGTAAGGTGGCGTCCGAGGCAGCCGGGAAAACGAAGTTGGCACGACGACTCCGACCACAGCACGATGCAAGGTCGAGTTCCTCGGACTCCTAAGAGGCGGATCTAGACGTTCATGGACAGCCTCGAGCGTGCCAAGGCCTGGACGAACCCGAAACAGTGAGAGAAAACTCGGTAAAAATTAAAGGAACCCGGTAAGAGGGAAAGAGTGGAACGGGGGTTGTGCGCGGTTGAAAGGCTCTCGGACCGTGACCACTTCTTCACGGGGAAGAGTGGGGGTTATGAGGAACCCTTTGAGCATGATGGCACGACTCGCCAAGGTCGTGGAGGAAAATGGCACGTCTAGGAAGTCGGATGCACCCGGCGAGGGTTCTCGGGACCCGATTGCTTTTGTGGCTGGAACGTGATGTTGGGGGCCTCAAATGAAAAATCTGAGCTCCGAAATGAACTTAGAACGTGGAAAACATGTGGGCTAGGAAGTTTGGTAATATTTGGCTTAAGTCGGGTCGGGTGGTTATCGGAATACCGGGTGGTTTTCCATCGGGTTTGGCTAGTTTCGGCCTTGGGATGGGCTGTGCGAGGATGAGGGGAAGGGCTGGAGGTTGAAAGCTTTTTAGAGAGAAGTTGGCTTGAGAGAGAATGGGAATGAAGAAGTCGTTAAACTTAATGGTGCAAGGGCTTATAAAGGGGAGCTTAATGAAGCAATTAGGGAAAGTTAAGTGTGTTTAGGAGGCCTAAGTGTGGGCTGCCGAAAATATCAAGGAGATTAGGGTGGGGTTTGTGAGTGGAAGGTTGATGGGAGTCGATGGGAATTGATGGAAAGATGGGAGTTGATGTGAAGAAGTGTAAGGGATATTTGAATTGTGTGGAGGGGGGAGTTCTTGTGTTTGAGCCGCCGGCCATGAGGATCCAGCCGTGGCTAGATGCGGCCAAGCCACGGCTTAGGGTTGGAGCCGAGGCTTAGGGTTTGAGCCATGGCTTGGTGGCTTGGCTTGGCTGAGCTGTGGGTCCCATTCGACTAAGAAAAAAGCCGGGAAAAGCTCGAGACTTGATTGAGCGCGCGTCCGATCTCCGATGTCCGATTAATTAATGGATTTAGAATGCTTGAACGAAGAGAATTTGAATGAGCCTAATATCGCCATATGTCATGTGAACGAATGTTCGGACGACTCGGCGCCTCGAGAGCTGGTTTTGTCCCGTTTGGGCATTCAGAGTGGATTTAACCGTCCCCGTTCTCCGATTGCTCCTTTGTGCATTGTAGTGCTTGTCTCGGTGAGCTTTTTGTCTTGTGCGGGATCGTTGGCTCGCCGTCCCTGACCGAAGACCGTTAGCCGGGGGAGACCTAGGGACTTGGGACCGGGGCTTTCTCAGTGTTTTCCAAGTGTCTCGAGGTGTTCGGGGATCGCTGCGATCTCTGTTCTCCATGAATGTGCCCCGAAGATTTGCCGAGAGGCATTTGTGACCATTGAAACGTCTCTCGAGAAACCCTGTAGAGTTCCGAAAGGTCATCTGAAGCTCGTTCCATGACCCCGGTGGTCCCTGGGTGCCTGTAGGCCCGTTTCCGGGTGCCGTTTACTCGTCAGTGGATCGGGCCCCGGGAGCCCTGTCAGAAGAGGCGTCTGTGAGAGATCGGGGGTGTCCCGGCTTGAGCAAGATGCCTCCGAAGCGCGCCCGGACATGTCATTGGTCACTTTGGCACCGAGGAGGATTTTTAGAGTCCCATATTGGGCACTGTCAGCATCCCATTTTGGCTCACCGATTGAAATTACATTATCAGTAATGATCCAAGCTATGACTTGAGTAGAGTACAGAAAAACGACTTAACAGAGCAGAAAATCACTATTCATCCTCAAGTTAGCAAAATCGGGCAAATGACACATATACCTGACAGAAGGACCCCAGGGGTCAGCAAGCAGCAACAAAGTGACTAGAGAGCTCAACAATGTCCAAAACCGGCATTTTCAGTATATCACACCGACGGTACTATTTTCCGATAGCTCGCTTGATCGTCGGAAGATAGCCAATATTGGACTCTAAAAATCCACTTCAATGCCAAACAGATGAAAAGTGTCCCCAAAGGCATTTTGCAAATCATCTGCTCTATACAGAACAACTTTCTGTATACATACAACTTTTCAGTGGAAGTCCAAAAATGCCGGTTTCCTGGAGAAAAGTTAATTTCAAATGTCATATTCGGCCATGCTCCACCAACACACAGAGCATGAACAATGCTTCAGATTGTCTCTTGGAAGTCACACAGACACTTCAAATGACTTCCGAGCGGCAAAACAAGCATACCCTTCTTCAGAAGAGCATAGTCGGAGACTGGTCTGATGGAATTACGGCAAATGAAGTTCATACCGCATTGCCCTAAAAACTCTAGCGGACATTCACAATTGGGCAAAACAGACAGCAAAACGCTTATCAGTTTCCCGAGTAACCTCCGAGGAGCGGAAATGGCCATTTTCAGTGGAAATGCATATCCGGAGGTCCTTTTTACAGAAACTTGACGCCGGGTGTCTATCCTACACCATGCTAGCCTTCTCAGGGCTCAACGTGGAATCGTCGGAATAAATCACATGACTCATCTAGACCTCCCGAGCAGTGCTTTAGAGGTATCAGATACACTTTTCAAGTCCTTGGAGGTCTGATCTCGACAAACAGAGATTACAGTAATCTCCGGAGCGCCCAAGCAACTCAGAAATCATCTGAGAAATCCAGTTTCGGACTCCTAGGACATCTCGGCTCCACGTTTGCATTACCGGCTTAAGGGATATTGTTCACGTTGTCTGACAATTTATGTCAAAATGACCAACGTGAGACACAGACACAATATATGCTGTTAGAAGCGAACAACTTCGCTCTGGTCACCTGCAATGAGCAAAACCGGCTTCCGAGTCTCACACACATCCGGGACATTTCTCCATGAAAAATGTCAATCTCGGGCTCATTAACTCCGTTTTCTCGCGTATATCGACAATTCGACGTTCAATTCGAACCACGAACTTCGAATGCGCGACCAATCGAGACCCGAGTTTTCTCCCGGTTTCTCCTCACGAGCCGTGGGGTCCACGGGCTGCCCAAGAGCAATCACCCCTTTGCCCCAAACAATTCGGCCTTATCCTCTTCCTCTCTTGCACACTTGCACCAAAATATCTTTAGTCTTTCTATTCAACACTGAAGCCATCAACTCCATCTCCATCAATGCATTTGGATCTTCCTCATCAATGCAATGGAAGAAGTCTTCATCCTTATCTTGATTAAAAAATTCGGATTCCACTAATCCATGGCCCTAATTGCACTTTTCTTCACTAATCTTACACTTAAGCTTTCCTATATATTGTCCAAATGTCATTAACTTAATCATACACCTTCAAACCCTCTCTCTCTAGTATTTCTCACTCTTCAAAAGCTCTCAAACTCCATAGCAAACCGCAGCAAGCTTCAGCCATTTCCAGCAAGCAAAACCAAGCAAAACCGAGCAAAGTCTTAAGTCGGAATCCATCCCGGCTTGAATCCAAACTTTACCAAATTTTATATCCCACATGTTTTCGACCCTCTCTATCCATTTCTGAACTTAGATTTTAAGTTTGAAGCCTCTAAGCCATAGAACCAGCCTTTGAACAAAATCTGGACAGATTTGGTCCTTCTCGGGTCAAAAATGACAAACTGGGTTTCAAGCCTTTCCAAGTCGGTTTGAGCTACCAAAACCCATCAAACACCTCCCCACACAACCCTAGGGTGTCAAGGAGTCAAGAAATCCAAGAAAAACCCGTCGGTTTAACCCCAGGAAGAAGAAACAGCCCGACTGCCCAGTTGGGTCGAAATTTCTGACTGTTTATATTTCTTGTAGATCGGGTCGATCCAGGACATTTTTTGGAAAACTACCACCACAGCCACCTCCATAGGTGAGTTAGGAGTCAGGAGCCGTTGGCCTTGCTCAAATATTCCATCGGGAGCCTCCATGGCGATGTCCGACCCGACTGGTGCCAGACGGGTCCGAATTTCCAGACGTGCTCTGTTTTCCATGATCTTTGCAGGGTTGTACGGGTCGACCCGATAACTCGGGAACCAAACGACCACCACAGTCACCTCCGGGGGTCAGTTAGGAGTCAGGAGCCGCCGACCTTGTCTCAAAATTCCATCGGGAGCCTCCGTGACAACGTCCGACCCGACTTGTGCCAGTCGGGTCTGTCCACCCTTCCAGTCGGGTCTGTTGCTACCATTCGGGTCTGTTCAAGCCAAAACAGCCCAAACCCGACCCACCAACGGTCCAACCTGACTCTTGAAGGTCCCATCCCGCATCTCAGGACTAGGTATGACCATTCCCGACTTAGAGGAGCTAGGACTTTTACATTCTCGTTGCGTTTATGGAGTTATAGGGGGTTTTATGTATGTTTTATCTTCAAGTTTTAATCTTTATGCATTTTCCATGTTATATCATGCATATTTATCCTTGATTTATATGCTAGCATGTCGGGAAACCCTTGGATCGTATTCGAGAAGAACATCTCTGATGTGCTTCAGATTGCAGCCCAACATGTATTCGAATTTTTGAGTCCAAAAGCGTATTCTAGAAGACTCAAGAACAAGAATTTGGTTTAATTAGATATTAAGTTTCCTATAGCTATGATATAGTTTCCCTTAATTAGATATTATTTCCTATATTAGCTTGAGTCAGTAATCTTAAGTTTCCTATTTTAGATTGTTTCCTTATTATATTTTAGGAAAGTAATCTGAAGAATATTAGATGCCAGTTTCCTATTCTATAGTCAAGAGGGGTGTCTTCCCTCTATATAAATATGCACCTATTGTAAGAGGCGAAGAGAGACGAATCTGATGAATTTTTGAATGAAATTGCTTAGAGCGTTTCTTATCTTTTCTTATCTAAACAAGTTCATTGTTTAGTGGCGAAAACCCCGATTCTTATCGTTCATCCTTGAGCGTGGCGTATCAAAACGACTTTTCTTACTCGTGACGAGTCATCTTATCGAGTGAGTTTAGTTGGTTTAACCCTCCACCCTTCTTTCTTACCCAGTTCTGGTTCGTGAGCCTATCATTTGGTATCAGAGCAAAGGTTCTATCATTGTTGGCCGAGTGAAACACGTGTTTTTGAGTGGATTTTTGATAAATATGCGAAGATTATGACTAAAAGCAACCCTAAACGAGTTCCAAGAGGGTTTACTTTTGACCAAGACTTGCCTCTCACTTTCCAGCAGACGCGAGAAGAGTTCATTGCACGGCTCGAGCGAGTGACCCAAGCCCTCGAGAGTTCCGGTAGAATAAGAAGACACCAATGGGTGCAGAAGGATTATCCCCCAAAGAGAATTCCGACTTTCAACGGAAGAATGAGCGCTGAGGAATACTTGGCGTGGATTTCGGATGTGGACCGATTCTTCGACTACTACAGCATCCCCGATGATGGAAGTCGAGTTATTAGAGTTGTTTATCGGTTAAGGGGCAAAGCGTCTACTTGGTGGGAGAAATTGGAAAATAATCGTCTTCAAGATGGAAGGAATTTGGTATGCACGTGGAGGCGCATGAAACAACTCTTAAAGGTCAGATTCTTTCCTTTAGGATACGAAGAATGCCTCTATGAATCTGAAAACGGTTGCATGAAGTCTACCTATCCTCTTAAGCATGGCAAAACAAATGTTTTTCCTATGACGATTGTTGATGTCGAGAAGAAAGTACAACTTGAAGAAGCTTCTATGAAGGGTGACAAATTTAAAGAAGAAGAAGTGGAGTCCAAGAATGAAGCAGCTCAAGCGTCACAAGATAATAATATTCCGGTTGAGAAGGATTTAGTAATTAACAAGATTCTTCGGGATGAACTAATTTCAAATTCTAAAGAGAAAGTTCAAGCTGAACTATTTTTAGACCCGGGCCAAGTGGAACTTCGAGAAGTAATTGCTATCAAAGATTCGTCGATGGTGTTTAATCCAATAGAGGCAAAATTTGCCAAAGCATATACGACTCCACCAGAAAAGCAGCACCAGTTCAAGCAACGAGTTGGTTGGCGAGGAAGCAAAAAGAAGTCGATCTATGTAGAATTACTGGAGAGAGTTCGGATAGAAAAGTTGGTCATTAAATGGCAAGTTAAAAAAGCGGCGAAACGCACAAATCAAGACCAGCAGAACATCAACAAAGACTCGAGGTCGAGTCTTTTTCCAACCGAGAGGGAATGATGTGCTTCAGATTGCAGCCCAACATGTATTCGAATTTTTGAGTCCAAAAGCGTATTCTAGAAGACTCAAGAACAAGAATTTGGTGTAATTAGATATTAAGTTTCCTATAGCTATGATATAGTTTCCCTTAATTAGATATTATTTCCTATATTAGCTTGAGTCAATAATCTTAAGTTTCCTATTTTAGATTGTTTCCTTATTATATTTTAGAAAAGTAATTTGAAGAATATTAGATGCCAGTTTCCTATTCTATAGTCAAGAGGGGTGTCTTCCCTCTATATAAATATGCACCTATTGTAAGAGGCGAAGAGAGACGAATCTGATGAATTTTTGAATGAAATTGCTTAGAGCGTTTCTTATCCTTTCTTATCTAAACAAGTTCATTGTTTAGTGGCGAAAACCCCAATTATTATCGTTCATCCTTGAGCGTGGCGAATCAAAGCGACTTTTCTTACTCGTGGCGAGTCATCTTATCGAGTGAGTTTAGTTGGTTCTACCCTCCACCCTTCTTTCTTACCCAGTTCTGGTTCGTGAGCCTATCAATCTCGACCCAGGAAAGGCAAAGAGCTCACGGGTTTCCCTCCAAGGGAGGTGACCGAATGCTCTCTTGCTCCTTTCGGGCAAGGAATGATCTTCTTGACCCGATCCAAGTTCGATTCCCGAGTTTCATCGTATTTTCTCACGTGCATGAAGTCGGTATTGTTTTATCGATTCCTTAAATAACTTGTTTGTGCATGTTTGCATGTTCGAATGCGTTATTCAAATCATGGCAATACCGACTTTCGTTTAATCGTGTCCTTTATCATGTTTGTCGTTTAAGCATGCGAGAAATGATTCGAAACGAGATGGGGAAACCTCGTGGAACCTCATTCGGGCCATGAGACGTCTCGGTTATCTCCAAGGAGAAGTAACCGAGAGCCTCTTAGACTCGTACGGGTTGTATGAGGCTTCCTCTTCCCGTTTTGAGTCCGTTCTCGGCTTTCGTGTAATTTGCAATTTACATTATCGTCGCAATATCGCATGAAAATGTCTTTTCAAAACAAATCATGCATGGATTCGGGTATCGATGACTCATTCGGGTCCATTCGGTTACGAGGGTAGTTTCGGTCATTGGACCAAATTATCTTCGATCCTTATGGAATCGTTTTCGTCTTCGAGTCGCGAATATTTTTCACAATTAATGCATTCGGCACAACCCTTAAGCATTAATTTCACTAACGGGTTAATCGGGACGCTCACATGATTAAACCCACTTCACAATGATAAAGTTTACACGAATTGGCCATTAACTGGTAACTCGCGTCGATGAGTTGTCAAATGAAGTTGGTGCCCTTTTCAAACTTATCAATTTCAAAACCCGAAACGCGCGGTCCGATGTAGCATGGACGTCTGAAAAGAGCTTCTGTGTCTCAACTTGAATGTTTACCTGATTCCAGGTAGCTCAGGTCAGGATACAGAAGATCTTTCTAGATCACTTCCGGGCAGATCGACCGGTTCTTTGGCTTTTTCGGGGTTCTTGCACAACCCTGGACGATCCAGGGAATTGGTCGACACCGGCTACAGGCCGAGGTGGCCCGCACTGCGATGTTTCCCCTTTTCTGAAAACAATTTTCAAATAAAGGGCAAAATCGTCTTTTCATAATTCAGAGACACCCTTAGAATTAGCATGACAGAAACACTATAGTACGGGATAAGAACGGGCTACCTGTTCAGGTGCAGGTTCATCTGCATAGCCTTTTTCTTATCTAACTGACGAGTTTCTGTCATCCTAACATAGACTCGGGTAACTAGAACGGTTATCTATGTCAGAAAACATGCAAAATGCTGATTAACCTCTCACTCGACCTAACCAAACACTAGATAAGGGTTAGGAGGAATTTTAGATTCCAAATCTAGAGTCACTGTAAAAACAATTCACACCCTCGAAACTTGACTACGGACACCCGACATGTCAGGTTCTCAAACCAAAGCCGAATGCTAAAACATTGACACGCATTTGTTTGTCTAGGGTAGGATTTGCATGTCAAAATACGCCGGATCAATAAACTTGTTAATCCACGTACATTCGGTGAATACAAACAAATTGTCTGTCATTTATCTGCTGCTTGTTATCTTTCCGCACCTGTTTGCCATGAGGGTCGAGCCTGATCCCTAGGCCGAACAATACTAGGGTTCAACGCCCTAATCATCGATCACAGGGTCCAACGCCCTAATCAACACTCACAGGGTCGAACGCCCTATTCAGTGAGAGCGTGCATTGAATTTCAGTTCTTCGGACTTTTCCCGAAACTCACGGCGAGTTAGAGCGGAATAATAACCGAACACGAGTCGACTGGAATTCAGCCATTTGTAATTTGTATTTATTGTTTTCGAGAGCATTGTAAGGATTTTTATTTTGAACATTTGTTCTGTAAGAATTTCAGTCGGTGAGCGAACGGTCCGAGAGTCGAATTAATCGAATCGGTCTAATGCTTGCCCAGACACAAGTAAATCCAAGATCTCGCGGTTTTGGTTCACGCAGGGATTCAACCTCCATGGTTCGATGAACTGTAACGCAAGATTGTAAACCAACTCACCGACATACGGATTTACTTCTCTCTCGGCTTCTCAACCGACATCGTTTAGTTCACCGAATCTCCGATGTCAAAACGTGACAGCCGAGTGCAGCTTAATTCATGCGGTAAATAATAAAACATGCAAGCCTAGCAAACCAGAGTACCGAAAGGGCGTTAGGGATATAGGCCCGCACGTAACATGAACCCTCGAACACGGATTTTTCGGCTCCGCATAGACCAATACCTTAACAACAACTAGGTGTTCCATACCCCTAAACCCGGGTAACTTGTCCGCCCTCGACCTTCGGGTTGTAAAATGATAAGTGGCGACTCCTTCTCTCACGCGTGTCCGTCACGCGTCCCCACGGGAAGGTGGACACTCCTAAGCCGCGCGATCCAAAAGCGCGCAATGCAGGCCCCGATGAGAGTCCACATTCGGGTCCGTACAGCTTGGCGACTCCACTGGGGACATACTTAGTGGGTTCAGGCTCGATTCGTTTGCTTGCTTGCATGTTCATTTGTCGCTTTCCGTAATTTTTCGCTTATCTACTTTATGCACATTTACTTTTCTGCACTTGCATTGCATCATCCTAGTGGATCTAAGTACCTCGCCTGAAATCCCACGGGCGCCAATTTAGGAAGCTAGGTTAGTCAGAGGTTCCGAGTAAGGGAACGGATCGAGTCGGCTCTGCCACCGAACCGGCCCCCAAAGATCCTCGCTCAATTTCAAGGAATTGACGCCCTTGAATCGGGAGCCCCCATCCCTAGTTAGTGGTTTTCCCAGTAGAACACTGAAACCATGCATAAACAGGAACCGTCAGCTGTACCAAAAATAACCTTCACGCCGCCAACCGACCCAAGAGTTGAGTCTTTGAGTCGGCTCGTAGTTTTTCTTTTAGGCGAGCCTTTTGTTGTTTTCACTGAATGAGTGTTGTACAATGTAAAGAACTCATGTTATAGTTTATTTTTCTGCACCTGCATGTATGTTTTCAAAACCACCTAAGACATTGCATCGATTTAATGTTTAAGCTCCCCTTTTCAAACTATCTTTGTAAATTAAGGAACTTGAACCAAATTAATGCAATGGCATTAGCTTTTGAAAACTTATACACTGCATGCATTCTATCTATTTCTATGTTTGCATAGCAGCTGCCATGTCTCACACGACAGGCGAGTCGTGCCAACATTCGTGGGTAGACCACTTGCGGTCTTCACCTCTCCATGGCGAGACGTGCTATGACCAGAGGCCGTCCAGCCCGGCCACCCACCGCGCACGACAGGCGAGTCGTGCCAACCTTCGCGAGTAGACCACCCGCGGTCTTCACTTCTCCATAGCGAGATGTGCTGTGACCCGAAGCCGAGTCCATCCCGGCCACCCACCCCGCACGACAGGCGAGTCGTGCCAACCTTCGCGGGTAGACCACCCGCGGACTTCACTTCTCCATAGCGAGATGTGCTGTGACCAGAAGCCGAGTCCATCCCGGCCACCCACCCGCACGATAGGCGAGTCGTGCCCACTTTCGCGGGCAGGCCACTAGCGGCCTTCACCCTTCCTCCACGGCAAGACGAGCTATGGCCCGAGGGCCGATCAACCTTCCTAGGCGAAGTTAACCAACACTAACTTCTTCCTAACAGAGAGTGTGACCGCGTGATCGGACGCACGTCCCTCCGAGTGACCCCGCGCATTTACCAGCGATCGAGCGCGCCTCACACATGTCCAAACATGTTTGCACCAACTCATGCACGCGTGCTCAACGTATCGATGCACGTCTCTCGGCGAGTTCACACAACACCTATCAGGCCAGTTCGCTTCCCTACACCCTTGTATTGGAATTGCGAACAATTCATGCTCCTTCATTGTTTCCTTCTTCCATTGCAGGAAATCCCCAATAAGATGACAGCCTGAATACTGAACCATCACAATTGAGGCAACAAACGTCTCTCATCCAGCTCATTGGGATTTCAACACTGAGTTCCCACCCTCCCTCCGCAAAGAATGCGAGAAAATCAGAGTCACTGCTTTGCAGCGTCTTGCACTGTTGCTTAGCATTGACCATTGCTTTTGTATCTCTTGCACTTTCTTATCGAGCATGCATTTACTGCATCGGGCTCCCACCCCACATCGGGCTTTGGCCCCACTTTTGGGCTTTGCCCCGCATCGGGCTTCGGCCCAGCATTTACTGCATCGGGCTTCGGCCCAACTTTTGGGCTTTTGCCCCGACTACATCGAGCTTCGGCCCAACATTTACTGCATCGGGCTTCGGCCCCACTTTCGGGCTTCGACCTCGCATGTACTGCTTTCGGGCTTCGGCCCCGCATCTACTGCTTTCGGGCTTCGGCCCCTTATCTACAGCTTTCGGGCTTCAGCCCTGCATTTACTGCTTTTGGGCTCCAGCCCCGCATTTACTGCTTTTTGATTTTGACACTTCGCATTTACTGCTTTCAGGCTCATCTGAAATCCAAAATCGACTTGGATTCAAATTCATCCAAGCGATACTCCGAGGAGCAAGTCTAATCCTTCAACTGCAAAGACCGGAAGTGACAGCTCCACAAACAGAGCATGATCCAACTCTTAATCGCAGGGGATACCAGCACGGTCATGCCTATAATCACAGAATGGATCTCATTCACCTCTGTTGTGGTCGCCGATTGAATACTGGAACAACACACGCAGTCTTCTTTAAACTCTCTTTTGCTTTAATTTAAATGCATTCCCACAAATGGGCTCCCGACATGAACAAATCCTTCAATGGAGCATTAGGACAGTCTTTGCGACGCCCTATTAGAACTGTTGTATCTGTTCGACTCGCCTGTCCTCATGGGACCCGGCTCCTGGAGCCTTCCCTAGGACGGCTGCGCAAGCCTACTCGCAATTAGGGAAAATATGCTTATGTGACCTCAGTCACGGTCTAACCACTCCAGAGTGGTGATGACCAGATTCCCGGAAACAAATGTCGTCTGCAAGCGGCACCCCATGGGTCGCGGGCGGGACAAAAATGGATTTTCCCATGGGACCACCTCATATTTCTTACCACATATTCCCCGCATAATCGCCTAATGCATTGTCTTCTTTGTCATCCTTCACAGGGGCACATTGACCACAGGCAAAGAGCGATGCACGAGTTCACGTTTTCCCGAAAACTTGTCTCGGACCCTTTCCTTATACTTTAACGAGGGAGGTGTCTAACGATGAGGTACCCCCTATGAAGTGGAAGACGAGAACAATCGAACGAATCACTCAGCATTGATGCAATCGTCTTCCTCGAACATCCAGTGGCTTCAGCAGCGTGCACCCTCCAAGAGGCACGTACTGCAAAGAACAGCAAGAGATGATCGGAGATATCGCACAAGGCGCCTGCCACAGGCCACTTCCACAAAATGAAGACCAGGGCATCCCCGATCAACATTCACATCGGGGCAACCTCGGTTCCCTATTCACGAGGCAATTCTACATTTTCTTTCTAGTCAACATTGGAAATTTACATGCAATGCTAGCAAAGGCGAATGACACGAAGTTCGGCTTCTAAGTGCACGAGAGTCAACCTTCCAAGAAAGTCGGTCCTCACAAAATAGGGCTAGCAACATGCAACAAGTCTCCACGAGGCGAAGCACACCAAAGCGGCCTCGGCGATGCAAAGTCGAGGAGTTTCAAACAAAGACACGGGGCACAAAACAAACCCCAGCTGTAAGAAAAAAAACAGAGCGGAAAGAAGCGGGAAAAACCCGCCAATGAAGAGAGAGAGAAAAGAAGCGGGAAAAACCCGCCAACCAACAAAAGAAAGGCAATGTCGAGGTTCATCAAAAGAACCGGCGCCGCCAATCCAGAGAAATCAACAAACCCCGACAAAAGGGGAGCAGCAGACACAACTCCTCGACGGAAATAGAAAATAATGCATTTGGAGGTCGAATCCTTCAAAACCTTCGCCCTTGCAAACTCGAGAGATAAAAGAATCGAGTCCGCTAGGTCGAAAACCCCTTTTGGGGCGGCCTAGGCAAAAGCTAGGGTAAAAGAGTGGCACGACCGGAAACCCTTTGGGGCGGTCGTGGCAAAAGGAAAGCTCTTCCCCTTTAGGTTGACAAGTGCGGCCCCGAGGTGGGTGACCATAGCAAAAGGAGAGTAAAACGAGAGATAGATAAAATTGCCCCTAGTCTTTCGCACATCGTGCGGACAAGGGATCCCCAAGGGAAGTGGCCAGTTTATCTATTCCAACATGATCCCCAATCGGCTCTTCAATACCATCCAACCGTCCAAGAAGGAACCTTCCTGAAGCACAGTAGGTAACTGAATACGCCGTCCAAGCAGTTCAATACAACCTACACAACAGAAGGATGAAGGAAAATGGGGGTACATCTCACTGCAGGCGTGAACCCGTGTATCCTTTTAGCCTGGGGCAACGTGCTTCCCAAGCTTTCTCTTTTCTCTTTGTCTTTGCATAACTCCAAACGGGTCACAGCCACCCTTTAACAGGCTACCATAGAGCCAAAATCCCAGACATTCATCTCCGGGGTTTAGTCATAACACTTTGGAAATGGTCAGACCGAGTCTGACCAAATCAGAACAGAAATCCCCAAGCGGGTTGCAAATGCAGCCGTCCTACGGTACCCTATTGAGAAGGGTTCAAAGCCGACGGGCGTGTTGAACAACCGATAGAGCTGCTAGGGCATTGTCGGGGATGTCTCGATATGCCCAATACATAGCTAACGAGAGCCCCTGGAGACCTTGTCTCTAGGCCTCCGTGAACGAGACCCATTTTGCATTGTTAAAGCAAAATTCTTCACGAGTCACTTAGGTGACCCAAAACTGAAGATCTGCGTGTTGCAATAACATTTTCATGCTTACCTATGTCCATCACTTGTTAGTATTTCTCTTATTATCTACTAGTAATGCCAGGATCACAGGTACCACAAGCAAGCATGAACTACGACAGACTCTGATTCTCAGTCCCACGGGATTCGTAGGCGCTCTATCTTAGAGCTCGAGTCTCGCAATACAAGACGCCGACTTTCGGTCAAAGCATGACCGCCCAAGCAGCGGAGCTGGCCTCCGGCAAAGCACAATCATTCCTCAGCAGCAAAGCCGGTTTCCGGCAACCCAACAGGTAACTGCCTAGCGGCGAGCCCGGCTTTCGGTAGATCAAACACATCACTGCCACAAAGGTAAGGCTTCAGTGAAACGACTTCGTCCCAACATCAACGCCTGCCTCCGACAAATCAGCGCTCCTTGGAAGATGTCTTCCCAAGATCGATTCATCTCTACTTCATGTGACGGGTGACAATCTCAACCCACGAGGAGAAACTTTCAGGATAGCACTCCAGGCATTCGGTGACATCACTATCAGTTGGCAAGCAACGAAGCTTTCTGCCACAGCATCGATTGCAACATAGACAAGCTCAGTGATGGAGGAAGCACAATGATTCCTTCCACACCTCACGCAACTCCCCAGCGTTTGCATTTACTTTTTGCACCTTTTATTTCCGCAATGCACTTTTCAATTGGCGTGCACCTTCTTAGGAATGCAGTGCACCCTTCATTATCGCAATGCACTTTTCAATTGGCGTGCACCTTCTTAGGAATGCAGTGCACCTTTCATTATTGCAATGCACTTTTCAATTGGCGTGCACCTTCTTAGGAATGCAGTGCACCTTTTATTTCCGCAATGCACTTTTCAATTGGTGTGCACCTTCTCAGGAACGCAGTGCACCTTTTATTTCTGCAATGCACTTTCAATTGGCGTGCACCTTTCATTATCGCAATGCACTTTTCAATTGGCGTGCACCTTCTCAGGAACGCAGTGCACCTTTTATTTCTGCAATGCACTTTCAATTGGCGTGCACCTTCTTAGGAATGCAATGCACCTTTCATTATCGCAATGCACTTTTCAATTGGCGTGCACCTTCTCAGGAACGCAGTGCACCTTTTATTTCTGCAATGCACTTTTCTATTGGCGTGCACCTTCTCAGGAACGCAGTGCACCTTTTATTTTTGCAACGCACCTTTCAATTGGCGTGCACCTTCTCAGGAACGCAGTGCACCTTTCATTTCTGCAATACACCTTTCAATTGGCGTGCACCTTCTCAGGAACGCAGTGCACCTTTTATTTCTGCAATGCACTTTCAATTGGCGTGCACCTTCTCAGGAACGCAGTGCACCTTTTATTTCTGCAATGCACTTTTAATTGGCGTGCACCTTCTTAGGAATGCAGTGCACCTTGCAAACCCGTCAAGCAATCGCTCGTGCACCCCGCAAGTCTACTGGGTAGGCGCCTTTGAACCATGCAGTTCATTCGGTATGCGCCCCGTGCATATTGCAAAACCCCGGGCAAGCGTCCATGCATCGGGTAACATATTGGGCAAGCGCCCATGCCTCTTGCAAAAGTACTTTTCAATTGGCGTGCACCTTCTCAGGAACGCAGTGCACCTTTAATTAAGATCAGCACTTTTCATTAAACTTGGCATACCGCATTTCTAATTAAACAAAGCATTTCTCGTTAACTGTAATTTCCTTTATGCATGTATCCCATTTGTTTACTGCCAAACTTATGCAAATCTCACCTCAGTTCCTTTATCTTAATGATAGGCACAATATCCCGTATATCCAAAGTAAGAAGGAGAAGGCCATATAGGAAATTCCACATGGATCATTGCTATCAAACTGGGGTGCTTCTGAAGTCTTTGGCTGCATCCGCTACTCGAGCACGCAGTCAAAGAGGGGCAAGCTGTCAGCACCCCATTTTGGCTCACCGATTCAAATTACATTATCAACAATGATCCAAGCTATGACTTGAGTAGAGTACAGAAAAACGAATTAACAGAGCAGAAAATCACTATTCATCCTCAAGTCAGCGAAATCGGGCAAATGACACATACACCTGACAGAAGGACCCCAGGGGTCAGCAAGTAGCAACAAAGTGACTAGAGAGCTCAACAATGTCCAAAACCAGCATTTTCAGTATATCACACCGACGGTACTATTTTCCGATAGCTCGCTTGATCGTCGGAAGATAGCCAATATTGGACTCCAAAAATCCACTTCAATGCCAAACAGATGAAAAGTGTCCCCAAAGGCATTTTGCAAATCATCTGCTCTATACAGAACAACTTTTTGTATACATACAACATTTCAGTGGAAGTCCAAAAATGCCGGTTTCCTGGAGAAAAGTTAATTTCAAATGTCATATTCGGCCATGCTCCACCAACACACAGAGCATGAACAATGCTTCAGATTGTCAATTGGAAGTCACACAAACACTTCAAATGACTTCCGAGCAGCAAAACAAGCATACCCTTCTTCAGAAGAGCATAGTCGGAGACTGGTCTGATGGAATTACGGCAAATGAAGTTCATACCGCATTGCCCTAAAAACTCTAGCGGACATTCACAATTGGGCAAAACAGACAGCAAAACGCTTATCAGTTTCCCGAGTAACCTCCGAGGAGCGGAAATGGCCATTTTCAGTGGAAATGCATATCCGGAGGTCCTTTTTACAGAAACTTGACGCCGGGTGTCTATCCTACACCATGCTAGCCTTCTCAGGGCTCAACGTGGAATCGTTAGAATAAATCACACGACTCATTTAGACCTCCCGAGCAATGCTTTAGAGGTCTCAGATACACTTTTCAAGTCCTTGGAGGTCTGATCTCGACAAACAGAGATTACAGTAATCTCCGGAGCGCCCAAGCAACTCAGAAAGCAATCTGAGAAATCCAGTTTCGGACTCCTAGGAAATCTCCGGCTCCACGTTTGCATTACCGGCTTAAGGGATAATTGTTCACGTTGTCTGACAATTTATGTCAAAATGACCAACGTGAGACACAGACACAAGATATGCTGTCAGAAGCGAACAACTTCGCTCTGGTCACCTGCAATGAGCAAAACCGGTTTCCGAGTCTCACACACATCCGGGACATTTCTCCATGAAAAATGTCAATCTCGGGCTCATTAACTTCGTTTTCTCGCGTATATCGACAATTCGACGTTCAATTCGAACCACGAACTTCGAATGCGCGACCAATCGAGACCCGAGTTTTCTCCCGATTTCTCCTCACGAGCCGTGGGGTCCACGGGCTGCCCAAGAGCAATCACCCCTTTGCCCCAAACAATTCGGCCTTATCCTCTTCCTCTCTTGCACACTTGCACCAAAATATCTTTAGTCTTTCTATTCAACACTGAAGCCATCAACTCCATCTCCATCAATGCATTTGGATCTTCCTCATCAATGCAATGGAAGAAGTCTTCATCCTTATCTTGATTAAAAAATTCGGATTCCACTAATCCATGGCCCTAATTGCACTTTTCTTCACTAATCTTACACTTAAGCTTTCCTATATACTGTCCAAATGTCATTAACTTAATCATACACCTTCAAACACTCTCTCTCTAGCATTTCTCACTCTTCAAAAGCTCTCAAACTCCATAGCAAACCGCAGCAAGCTTCAGCCATTTCCAGCAAGCAAAACCAAGCAAAACCGGGCAAAGTCTTAAGTCGGAATCCATCCCGGCTTGAATCCAAACTTTACCAAATTTCATATCCCACATTTTTTCGACCCCTTCTATCCATTTCTGAAGTTAGATTTTAAGTTTGAAGCCTCTAAGCCATAGAACCAGCCTTGAGCAAAATCTGGACAAATTTGGTCCTTCTCGGGTCAAAAATGACAAACCGGGTTTCAAGCCTTTCCAAGTCGGTTTGAGCTACCAAAACCCATCAAACACCTCCCCACACAACCCTAGGGTGTCAAGGAGTCAATAAATCCAAGAAAAACCCGTCGGTTTAACCCCAGGAAGAAGAAACAGCCCGACTGCCCAGTCGGGTCCAAATTTCTGACTGTTTATACGGTTTTCTTGTAGATCGGGTCGATACAGGACTTTGTTTGGAAAACAACCACCACAGCCACCTCCAGAGGTGAGTTAGGAGTCAGGATCCGTTGGCCTTGCTCAAATATTCCATCGGGAGCCTCCGTGGCGACGTCCGACCCGACTGGTGCCAGACGGGTCCGAATTTCCAGACGTGCTCTGTTTTCCGTGATCTTTGCAGGGTTGTACGGGTCGCCCCGATAACTCTGGGACCAAACTACCACCACAGTCACCTCCGGGGGTCAGGTAGGAGTCAGGAGCCGCCGACCTTGCCTCAACATTCCATCGGGAGCCTCCGTGACGATGTCCGACCCGACTTGTGCCAGTCGGGTCTGTCCACCCTTCCAGTCGGGTCTGTTGCAACCATTCGGGTCTGTTCAAGCCAAAACAGCCCAAACCCGACCCACCAACGGTCCAACCCGACTCTTGAAGGTCCCATCCCGCATCTCGGGACTAGGTATGACCATTCCCGACTTAGAGGAGCTAGGACTTTTACATTCTCGTTGCGTTTATGGAGTTATAAGGGGTTTTATGTATGTTTTATCTCCAAGTTTTAATCTTTATGCATTTTCCATGTTATATCATGCATATTTATCCTTGATTTATATGCTAGCATGTCGGGAAACCCTTGGATCGTATTTGAGAAGAACATCTCGACCCGGGAAAGGCAAAGAGCTCACGGGTTTCCCTCCAAGGGAGGTGACCGAATGCTCTCTTGCTCCTTTCGGGCAAGGAACGATCTTCTTGATCCGATCCAAGTTTGATTCCCGAGTTTCATCGTATTTTCTCACGTGCATGAAGTCGGTATTGTTTTATCGATTCCTTAAATAACTTGTTTGTGCATGTTTGCATGTTCGAATGCGTTATTCAAATCATGGCAATACCGACTTTCGTTTAATCGTGTCCTTTATCATGTTTGTCGTTTAAGCAAGCGAGAAATGATTCGAAATGAGATGGGGAAACCTCGTGGAACCTCATTCTGGCCATGAGACCTCTCGGTTATCTCCAAGGAGAAGTAACCGAGAGCCTTTTAGACTCGTACGGGTTGTATGAGGCTTCCTCTTCCCGTTTTGAGTCCGTTCTCGGCTTTCGTGTAATTTGCAATTTACATTATCGTCGCAATATCGCATGAAAATGTCTTTTCAAAACAAATCATGCATGGATTCGGGTAACGATGACTCATTCGGGTCCATTCGATTACGAGGGTAGTTTCGGTCATTGGACCAAATTATCTTCGATTCTTATGGAATCGTCTTCGTCGTCGAGTCGCGAATCTTTTTCACAATTAATGCATTCGGCACAACCCTTAAGCATTAATTCCACTAACGGGTTAATCGGGACGCTCACATGATTAAACCCACTTCACAATGATAAAGTTTACACGAATTGGCCATTAACTGATAACTCGCGTCGATGAGTTGTCAAATGACGTTGGTACCCTTTTCAAAACCCGAAACCCGCGGTCCGATGTAGCATGGACGTCTGAAAAGAGCTTTTGTGTCTCAACTTGAATGTTTACCTGATTCCAGGTAGCTCAGGTCAGGATACAGAAGATCTTTCTAGATCACTTCCGGGCAGATCGACCGGTTCTTTGGCTTTTTCGGGGTTCTTGCACAACCTTGGATGATCCAGGGAATTGGTCGACACCGGCTACAGGCCGAGGTGGCCCGCACTGCGATGTTTCCCCTTTTCTGAAAACAATTTTCAAATAAAGGGCAAAATCGTCTTCACAATTCAGCGACACCCTTAGGGTTAGCATGACAGAAACACTATAGTACGGGATAAGAACGGGCTACCTGTTCAGGTGCAGGTTCATCTGCATAGCCTTTTCTTATCTAACTGACGAGTTTCTGTCATCCTAACATAGACTCGGGTAACTAGAACGGTTATCTATGTCAGAAAACATGCAAAATGCTGATTAACCTTTCATTCGACCTAACCGAACACTAGATAAGGGTTAGGAGGAATTCTAGATTCCAAATCTAGAGTCAAAACACGAGTTTGGTTAATTCAGTGGTAATTCAGTGTCACAACACCGAATCACTGTAAAAACAATCCACACACTCGAAACTTGACTACGGACACCCGACATGTCAGGTTCTCAAACCAAAGCCGAATGCTAAAACATTGACACGCATTTGTTTGTCTAGGGTAGGATTTGCATGTCAAAATACCCCGGATCAATAAACTTGTTAATCCACGTACATTCGGTGAATACAAACACATTGTCTGTCATTTATCTGCTGCTTGTTATCTTTCCGCACCTGTTTGCCATGAGGGTCGAGCTTGATCCCTAGGTAGAACAATATTAGGGTTCAACGCCCTAATCATCGATCACAGGGTCCAACGCCCTAATCAACACTCACAGGGTCCAACGCCCTATTCAGTGAGAGCGTGCATTGAATTTCAGTTCTTCGGTCTTTTCCCTAAACTCACGGTGAGTTAGAGCGGAATAATAACCGAACGCGAGTCGACTGGAATTCGGCCATTTGTAATTTGTATTTATTGTTTTCGAGAGCATTGTAAGGATTTTTATTTTGTACATTTGTTCTGTAAGAATCAGTCGGTGAGCGAACGGTCCGAGAGTCGAATTAATCGAATCAGTCTAATGCTTGCCCAGATACAAGTAAATCCAAGATCTCGCGGTTTTGGTTCACGCAGGGATTCAACCTCCATGGTTCGATGAACTGTAATGCAAGATTATGAACCAACTCACCGACATACGGGTTTACTTCTCTCTCGGCTTCTCAACCGACATCGTTTAGTTCACCGAATCTCCGGTGTCAAAACGTGACAGCCGAGTACAGCTTAATTCATGGTTTGAGCGGGAGTCGAGTGGTTTTCCCCCTTTTGGGCCCTTCACTGGGTTTGGGATTGTGACCTGCTACATGGGCCAAGCGCGCGTCCGTCGGGGAGAAGATGCCTCTCAGGGTTCCCGACCGTACCTGCGCTCGGAGAAACGGAAACCTACAAAGGACGTCAGTCGCACTCAGTCGACGAGACTATGATGCGTAAGAAGAATCCATGTAAAGATGTATCGGGGATTTGCTATTGGTGACCATTAGAGGGCGGTCGTGTCCCTATCGGAGAATGGCTTTTTCTGGAACGGGTAGCCTGTAGAATATGTGCATAAAGGTAAAAGGAGGGATCTTATGGGATCCTCCAAATCAAGGATACGTTGACTCGACCCCATTTCGAAACGGGTCTCGGGCCTGGAGAGCCGAAGAGAGTTTGCTTGCGTCGGAGGATGCCGAACCACTACTCGGTGTAGCTTCACAGAGAAGTGTTACCTTTCTTTCGTGGTCAAGCCGACATTGTCCCCTAACTTTTGCCTAGGCCACGAGATGCGTGATGACCTAGCAGGGTATTTTATTTGATTTTTCTCACATGAACACTCACCTTTTGCTACGATCACCTGTGTTTTGGGTGAGATCGCACCTCTCGAGTCCTCTGACTTTTGCCTAGGCCTCCCTTTGAGGGTTTTAGACCTAGCAAGGAAATGATTTATGCTCTCCTTTTGCTGCGACTCCCCTTTGCGGGATTTTAAGCCGTGCCCCTCATTCCCTAACTTTTGCCTAGGCTGCCTCAGGGAGGTTTTCGACGTAGCTGGAAAATTATTATTCTTTTCTCTCAGGAAGGTTGCGTGGTGAAGAAAATGACAGGAGTCTGTATACACATGGATGAATGAAAAAGATGTTATAAAAGAAATGGACACGAGATCCAGCAATTGAGATACAACATGGGTGGTCATGGATAATATTTCTTGATGGCTTCAGCGTTGACCGGGAGCGCATTTTCAGTCCCGTCCATGTCGCTTAAAATGACAGCTCTCCCGGAGAAGGTCTCCTTGACAACAAAGGGTCCGTCGTATTTGTACGAGAACTTTCCCCGGGAGTCCGGCGTGACGTGTAGGACTTTCCTCAAAACGAGGTCACCGGGGTTGAATTCGCGATGACGGACTCTTGCGTTGAATGCTCGAGCCATTCTTTGCTGGTAGCACTGTCCATGGCGTAGCGCTTTCAATCTCTTTTCATCAATGAAGTTTAACTGTTCATAACGCTGTTTTGCCCATTCTGCTTCTTCAAGTTCGGTTTCGGCAAGAATCCTCATGGAAGGGATTTCAACCTCAATTGGGAGGACTGCTTCCATGCCGTAAACCAAGGAATATGGAGTTGCCCCCGTGGAGGTCCGGATTGATGTTCGGTATGCCAAGAGAGCGTAAGGGAGCATTTCGTGCCAATCCTTGTAATTCACCGTCATCTTCTCAATGATCTTCTTGATGTTCTTGTTCGCAGCTTCCACCGCACCGTTCATTTGCGGACGGTATGGAGTGGAGTTGCAATGTTGAATCTTAAATTGGGCACAGAGTTCGTCGAGGACTTTGTTGTTCAAGTTCTTGGCGTTATCCGTGATGATCGTCGCCGGGACTCCATACCGGGCAATGACGTCGCGTCTGAGAAAACGGGCCACGGCTTTTGCAGTGACCGACGTGAGAGTGATAGCCTCGATCCATTTGGTGAAATAATCAATTGCCACCAGGATAAACGTATGTCCTTTAGATGCCTTGGGGTTGATCGGGCCAATCACATCCATCCCCCACATTGAAAAAGGCCACGGTGCCGTCATGGGGCGTAACTCATTGGGCGGCGCTTTGATCTGATCGGCGTAAACTTGACATCGGTGGCAATGTCTGACGTGCTTCACACAATCAGTCTCCATGGTGGACCAATAGTAGCCTAAGCGCATAATCTTTTTGGCGAGCTTGAGACCGTTCATATGAGGTCCACAATTTCCTCCGTGCACTTCCTCCATAAGACGTCGCGATTCGTGTTCATCGATGCACCGAAGGAGCGTGGAGTCAAAGGAACGGCGGTAAAGTATCTCGCCGCTTAGAAAATAGTGTATCGCAAGGCGTCTGAGCGTCTTTCGGTCGCGGCGATCGGCGAATGGAGAGCATTGGCCGGTTCTTAAAAAGTTCTTGATGTCTTCGTACCACGGCTTTGCCTCAGACGCTTCGATTGCGTTGCAGTGTGCCGGTCCTTTGGCTATCTCAATCTCGAGGGGCTCGATGAGGCTTTCCCTCGTGATGCTCACCATGGAGGCAAGCGTTGCAAGCGCATCTGCGAACTGATTTTTCATGCGTGGGGTATAGGTGAACGAGATGTTCTCGAAGTTTTCCGTTAACCTCTCGAGGTACTTGTGGTATGGCACTAGCTTCGCATCTTTTGTCTTCCACTGCCCCAATGTTTGGAAGATTGTGAGCATAGAATCGCCGAATACTTCTAGCTCTTTTACCTTAAAATCGATTGCCGCTTGTAGGCCGAGAATACATGCCTCGTATTCGACCACATTATTGGTGCACGGGAAGCCGATCTTTGCCGCCACCCGGGTAATAGCGTTCGTCCGGGGATCCGTCTTTGACAGCAAGCGAATCGTGTGATAGAGCGTGTATTGTCGGAGTCTCTGCATCACCCACACCAATGCACAACACATCTTCTCGATTTCCGGATAATTGGACTCTCCGTCGGTGAACTTTTTGCTCAGATAATAGATTGCGTGCTCCGTGTGTGTGGACTCCTCCTCCTGCCCTAACATGCATCCCAATGATTGTCGGCGTACAGTTAGGTAAAGTATGAGGGGGCGGCCTGGTGTAGGCGGAACCAATACAGGCGGTTGAACTAGATATGCCTTGATGGTGGCGAAGGCCTTCTGACATTCTTCGTTCCATTCGATCGCCGCGTTCTTGCGGAGCAAGCGAAAGAGTGGTTGGCATTTGTCTGTCGGGTTTGCAATGAATCGCGCGATGTAATTCAATCGCCCTAGAAAGCCTCGTACTGTCGGGAATTGGTGTATGCCCTAGAGGCAATCTGTCATCAATTCTGTAATATGACATATATTTCATTATAATACGAGGCATTTATGGTATTGTGTGGGTTGCGCTGAATTTTCATTTTACACAATAACGTCCTTGGAATAGTAGGTTCACAGGCATTAAGTGTGACTTGATTGTGAGATCCTATAATGACTGAACACTATTCCTAAATGTCCCTAGTCAAAGTATTATCGTTAATTAGGACAACGATAATGCGGTTAGACTAGTGTGGGTGTAGATTGATGACCAAGTCTCACAGGTCATGGATGTGGAGACATCGAGTCACACCGCAGGTATACATTAGGAGTAATGTGTACTGGATTGATCCGTCATGAGACTGCTACATGGGTCATTACGTGACTGTCATTAGCAGATCTCATAGTGACTATGGTGCAGTGGTCCTTTGACTTGATGTCATCATAGTTTCCTACATGTAATGTCGTATACTTTGATACTGTCAAACGCCACCGTAACAGGCTGGTTATAAAGATAGTTATTGGGTATACCACAGAGCATGGAGAGGAATGTGAGTGACCAAGATAGAATTTGTCCTTCCTACGTAATGGGAGTGATATCTCACGGCCGCTTGGTGGGTAGAGTCTATAAGTGTATGCATACCCAAATGAGTCGATATAGGGATATCGATCTCATTTGTTCTGATAGACTTACCCGGTAAACCAAGAAAAAGAGATTGAGCCATACAAGGATGACAACGACCATGCCTTGGGCTCAATAGAGATATAGAGAACAAAGGGATTATATTGCACGGTAACATAGGTCACAAGGTTCGTCGAGAAATTGACTTTCTGATTACTTGAGTAGCAGTGATGCATTGCTAGATGCCGCTCACTGTTTGTAATATTGAAATAGAGATTTCGATATTACTGTCAACGTAATCGGGAACCTACAGGGTCACACACTACGACCAAATCGACGAGATGGTTTTGAAACACTAAATCTGTCTAATAGAGATTAGACGAGTTACGGTACGATTAGTTAATCGGATATTTAATGAGATTAAATTTGCCGATTAATTGGACCCGGTTAATTAGATTAATTGGACCCAATTTATACACGAAACAAAGGCACAGGAGGCTCGAATCAGGGGCCACGTTGCACACACATGCAAAGCTACTTGTGGAATTTTGCATGAAGGCCAAGTGCCTTCCATGTGTCCATATGCATGGATGCCATGCATCATAAGCCTTCCATTTATGTGCTTATATATAAAAGCACAAATGGAATGGCTGAAGATGATGACGAATGGATATATATATATGTATGACATATATGTGTGGATATATGTTTTGTGTATGGGTGTACGAGAGTTCGGATCGAATTGTTCGATTTGAAGACGTCCATTAGTCTTATTGTTATCGGAGTCTCACCGGTGTTTCCTTTGAGCGTTGGCTGCTAGCACCGTTGATCTCGAAGACTCGTCGACGAAGTCGGTGTGGATACCGGTAGAGGCGTCACGCGTGGGACGCTCAATCGACAGTTTAAAAGATTTCAGGTACACTTTATCTATTCCCATTCTACTAGAAGGTCTTGGGATCTAGTTTCACGGGTAGAAAATTTTGAATTTCTATTCCTTTCATGCTTTCGTAGGCCCCGTGAAACTAGCAATTGGTATCAGAGCCTAGCTAGTTAGAATCTGAATAGATAGAAGCATGAAATAGGATTTTGTGCTTGTTACATGTGTGCTTGGTGCTAGCATGACTGTTAGACCTGGACTAGGCTATAGTTGTGTTAGTATAATGGTTGTACTTGCATGACTGCTAGTGGTATAATTGTTATACACAGGAACTATTATGTAATGGTTACATAATAGTAAATAGTGAGATCGATTTAAATATTGTTAAAATCCCTCAATAATATTAAGTCCATAGCCTTCCATCGTGTAACGCTCGTCAAGACCAAGATCGATAAGTGTGTAGACCTAGCCCTCGCAGGATACCCTCATCTATCCTGGTAAGGCGTGGTGTTTACCGATGGGTCGGACTTAACTGAGCAAGCATAATAGGATTAGGAGTTCAGAGGCAAGGAGTTGGGAGTCAATCTGCAAGGTAGATTGGAATAAGGTGTTATTCACCCAACTAACCAAGAGTTGCACGTGATGCAATTGGGAAAGAGGGTTCCCTACCTAAATAACCAGTTCTGGGAGTCTCAACCCTCGCTGACTCAGAACTTGGTGAAATATGGATCTTGGACCACTATGAGAATGAGATTCTCCGAATCAATGGTGAGGGTCATTGATTTGATAAAAATAGTGGGAGCAATATTTAATAAAGTCCTCATTAAATATTGCTATGTCATAATACTTATTCTGTGTATTTCTGTGGTAGTTTCCATGGCAGCAAACACATCTAGTGCACATTTAAGTAATGGTCTGTATGTTCTTGATCTAGACACGCCCGTTTATAACGTGGAAACCAAACGGCTCAAGTCCAATGATTCGAACCTGACTTACCTCTGGCATCGTCGTTTAGGACATATTAGCGAGAATCGCATCTCCAGACTCTATAAGGATGGATTACTGGACTCGTTTGATTTTGAATCAATCGAGACTTGTGAACCTTGTTTAATGGGGAAAATGACTAAGGCCCCCTTTACTGCAAAGGGTGAGCGAGCTAGTGATCTTCTGGCTCTCATACATACCGAGTGAACAAGCTTGCTAGAGGTGGGTATCTCTACTTTATTACATTTACTGATGATTTCAGTAGATTTGGATATGTGTATTTGATGAAACACAAATCCGAATCCTTTGAAAAGTTCAAAGAATTTAAGAATGAAGTGGAGAATCAGTTGGGTAAGAGTATTAAAGTTTTTCGATCAGATCGAAGAGGTGAATATTTGAGCTATGAGTTTGCTGACTATCTTAGACAGTGTGGGATTCTATCCCAACTGACTCCACCTGGTACACCACAGTGGAATGGTGTAGCTGAGAGGAGGAATCGAACTTTATTGGATATGGTTCGATCTTTGATGAGTCATGCAGATTTACCGGACTCCTTCTGGGGATATGCTCTACAGACAGCGGCTCTCATATTAAACCATGCTCCGTCGAAATCAGTTGAAAAGACACCATATGAGATGTGGTATGGGAGGCGTCCCAATATGTCTTTTCTAAATATATGGGGTTGCGAAGCTTACGTGAAGAAATTGTCTTCAGATAAGCTTGGCCCTAAATCAGATAAATGTTACTTTGTGGGGTATCCTAAGGAAACACGAGGATACTATTTCTATAATTCCACCGAAGGCAAAGTGTTTGTCGCTCGAACTGCGGTATTCCTTGAGAAAGAGTTTCTCTTCAAAGGAACAAGTGGGAGGAAATAAGGACTTGGGGAAGTTCTACCACAAAATGACATTGACCAATCGACGGGTAAGGTTGCAGAACAACCACAAGGTGTTGTGGTACCATCTTCTACATAGGTGACACAGGAGCCTCGTAGGTCTGGTAGGATACGTCATGAGCCCGAGATATATGGATTTCTCGTGACTCAAGATAATGATGTATTGCTCGTAGATAATGATGAGCCTACAACCTATGCGGAAGCTGTGACAGGCCCAGACTCCGAGAAATGGCTGGAGGCCATGAGATCTGAGATGGAATCCATGTACACTAACCAAGTATGGACTTTGGTTGATCCACCTGAAGGGGTAAAACCTATTGGGTGTAAGTGGGTTTTCAAGAAGAAGACCGACATGTACACTAACCAAGTATGGACTTTGGTTGATCCACCTGAAGGGTAAAACCTATTGGGTGTAAGTGGGTTTTCAAGAAAAAGACCGACATGGATGGTAATGTGATTACCTGTAAGGGTCGACTAGTGGCGAAAAGTTTCAGACAAGTTCATGGTGTTGACTATGACGAAACCTTTTCCCCGGTGGCTATGCTTAAATCCATCAGGATCTTGCTTGCAATTGCAGCTTACTATGATTATGAGATTTGGCAGATGGACGTCAAAACTGCTTTCTTGAATGGAAGGCTCCTCGAGGATGTGTACATGACACAACCTGAGGGTTTTGTCGATCCACAAAGTGTCGGAAAGGTTTGTAAGCTGCAACGGTCTATTTATGGACTGAAGCGAGCTTCTAGGAGCTGGAATCTTTGCTTTGATGATGCAGTCAAAGAGTTTGGCTTCATTAAGAATGAAGATGAACCCTGTGTTTACAAGAAGGTTAGTGGGAGCGCAGTGATCTTCCTGGTGTTGTATGTAGATGACATACTTCTGATCGGGAATGACATTCCTTCCTTACGGTCTGTGAAGACTTGGTTGGGAATGTGTTTCTCCATGAAAGACTTAGGCAAAGCTACCTATGTGTTAGGTATCAAGATCTACAGAGATAGATCCAGGAGAGTCATTGGCTTAAGTCAGAGTGCATATGTAGATAAAGTGCTTCGGCGCTTTAGCATGCAGGATTCTAAGAAGGATCGCTGCCGATGTTACATGGCATAAGTCTTTCGAAGACTCAGAGTCCTTCTACTCAGGAGGAGAGGGATCGCATGAGTAGGATTCCATATGCATCAGCTATTGGATCCATCATGTATGCCATGTTATGCACTCGACCTGATGTCTCGTATGCTTTGAGCATGACGAGTCGGTACCAATCAGATCCAGGTGAGAGACACTGGATCGCAGTAAAGAACATCCTTAAGTACTTGCGAAGGACTAAGGAGAAGTTCTTGGTATATGGGGCGAAGAAGAGCTCGTTGTAAGAGGTTACACCGATGCTAGCTTCCAGTCCGATAAGGACGATAGTAGATCGCAATCAGGATATGTGTTCTGCCTCAATGGAGGTGCTGTGAGTTGGAAGAGTTCCAAGCAGGAGACAGTAGCCGACTCCACCACAGAGGCCGAGTATATCGCTGCCTCTAAACGCCGCAAAAGAGGCCGTTTAGATCAAGAAGTTCGTAACAGAACTTGCTGTGGTTCCGAGCATTGCAGACCCAGTGGAACTCTATTGTGACAACATGGAGCCATTGCGCAGGCTAAGGAACCCAGGTCTCACCAGCGATCCAAACATATACTCAAGCGCTTCCATCTCATTCGCGAGATTGTCGACAGAGGAGATGTGAAGATATGCAGAATACCAACAGATGAGAATCTCGCAGATCCACTTACGAAGCCTCTTGTACAGCGCAAGCACGAGGCTCACACTAGATCCTTAGGCATTAGGGATATGCCTGTCAGCACCCCATTTTGGCCCACCGACTCCAACGGAGGACTTCCGACCGAAGCTCTGGACACTATTCACGATTGGGAAACTGGAGACGAACAGGTGGGCACAGAGTCATGAACAATAGGAGAAGAGCTGGGTCCATTAGAAAAGTCGAAGAGAGCATTCGGAGGAACTTACAGGCAAAGAACCCCGAAAACAGCAAAACTGGCACTGCGGCACTATTCATCACCGAATCACCGGAGCACCGAAAGGTATCCGATATGGGACTCTAAAAATCCCTCTCAGTGCCAAAGTGACCAACGACACGTCCGGGCGCATTTCCGGGGCATACTGCATAAGCCGGGACACCCCGACCTCTCACGGACGCCATTTCTGACGGGACTCCCGGGGCCCGCTCCACTGACAAGTAAACGGCCCCCTAAAACGGGCCTATAGGCACCCATGGACCACCGAGGTCATGGGACAAGCTTCAGACAACCATTCGGAACTCTACAGAGCTCCCCGAGGGACGTTTCAGTGGTAGCGAACGCCTCCCGATGAATCTTCGAGGCACATTCACGGAAAACAGAGATCACAGCGATCCCCGAACGCCTCAAGACATTCGGGGGACACTGAGAAAGCTCCGGTCACAAGTCCCTAGGTCTTACCGGGGCAATGGTCTTCGGTCGGAGACGACGAGCCAATGATCCCCACGAGGCAAAAGGGTCACCGAAACGAACATTAAGGTGCACAAAGAGCAATCGGAGACCGGAGACGCTCAACTCCACTCCGAATGTCCGAACAGGGCAAAACCGATTCTCGAGGCGCCGAGTCAACCGAACGTCCGTTCACACGACATATGGCGATATTGGGCTTATTCAAATCCTCTTCGTTCAAGCATTCCAAATCTATAAATTAATCGGACATCGGAGACCGGACGCGCGTTCAATCAAGTCTCAAGCTTTTTCCGGCTTTTCTCTTATTCGAATGGGACCTACAGCTCAGCCAAGCCAAGCCACAACTCAACCCAAGCCACGGCTCAATCTTCAAGTCGCGGCTAATTCCCCACCGGCGGCTCAATCCTTGCCCCAATGGCTCAATCCCAAGAGCTTCTCTCAACCACACATTCAAAATATCTCTTACACATCCTCACATCAACTCCCATCTTTCCATCACTTCCCATCAACTTCCCACTCACTTTCCCCACCTTAATCTTCCCTCCAAAAATTCGGAATCCCTAAGCACCCATTAATTGCACTTAGTTTTCACTAAACAAGCCATTAAGTCTTCCTTTATAAGCCCATTGCATCATTAATTTAATCACAACTCAACTTCCATCATCTCTCTAGCTTTCTCACTCTAGGAAACCCTCTCCAAGCCCTCTCAAACTTCAGCATTTTCCAGAATCGTCCAGCTCTCCCTCAGCCCCAAACCAAGGCAAAATTGCCGGAAAACTCACCGTTTTCCGGCGACCCCCACTCAACCTGAACCAAACTTGACCAAACTTTATATCCCACACGTATTCGACCTCCCGAGTCCATTTCCAGTGTTAGTTTTGGCATTTGAAGCTCCCAGCATGCAGTTCCAGCCCAGTCCAGAATCGGGTCCCTAGGGAGTTTGCCGGTTTCTAGGCAAGTTCTTCCTTCCCGACTTGTCCGAGCCTCAAACAAACTTCATACCCCACATGTATTCGACCTCCCGAGTCCATTTCCGGCCTTAGATTTTCATTTGGAAGCTTCCAACAGTCAGTTTTGCCCCTGTCCAGAATCGGGCTCCCTAGACGGTTTCACGGCTTTCCGGGCTTTTTTCGACGCCACTCCTTCCCACGACCATGGCGAGTCATGCCATCACTTTCTAAGGGTTCCTCATGACCCTCACTCTCTCCCGTGACGAGGTGGTCACGTGCCGAGAGCCGCTCAACCGCGCAAGACCGCCCTTTTCCCAATCTTTTCCTTTACCCCGGGTTTTCACAGTTTTTTATCGGTGTCTCTTTGCATTTCCGGTTGAAATCAGTTGTGCGCACGCCACAAGCTGGTCATGAACACTAAGAACAGTCCCTTAGGAATCGGAGGAACTCGAGCCAGCTCGGTGCAATACCCGGAGCCCCCCTTGCAGCCGTTTCTACCCAAACAGCCCAGTCGGGTCTGTCCCTCTGATTTTCTTTTCTGACCGGAATTTTGCAGGAGCATATAGGTCAGCTCGAGTTGAATCTCGCTACGAGCCACCTATCACCGTGATCCTCAGTTAGTTAGGAGTCCAATGACATCGATCTTGCACCAAAATACCACCGGGAGCCTCCGGGACAGCCATTCCTTTCCGACCTGCCCAGTAAGGTCAATTCCGCCCAGTCGGTTCTGTTTTTTGCTAGCTAACCCGACTTTGTTTTTGATTTCCAGAAACTCTACATGTCCAATCCTCATGAAACCACCGCAGGCATGATCTTCAGTCGGTTAGGAGTCCAATGCCACCGATCTTGCACCAAAAGACCACCGGGAGCCTCCCGTAGAGTCGTTTCTTCATCGGGTGTCAGTCGGAAAATCTATGCACGCTCTCCTCTCGAAACCACCGCAGACGCGATCCTTAGTCTCTTGGGAATCCAACGTAACTGGCCTCGCGCGAAAATGCTATCCCGATCAACCGGTACAGCCCCAACAAGCCAGACTGCTAATCGGGTCTGCCAGTCGACCCGGCTGCACCAGTTCGGGTCTGTTCGTTCCAGCCGAGTCTCCCGACTCCCTTTGCCACTTCTCCGACTCTTTCCCGCATCCCGGGGCTAGGTATAATCATTCCTGACTCAGAGAAATTAGGACTTTTACGTTTTCTTTGTGTTTGTGGGGAGATAAGGAGGTCCATGACCGATTCGCACGCAAGTTTACGTTTTTATGTGTTCTTTTACATCGTATTATGCATGTAGACAAAGTTGTGACCGCCTTTGCAAGTGGACCTCTCGTGGTCCTCACCCTTCCTCCACGGCGAGACGATCAGTAGCTCAAGGGCCAACCATCTAGGCAACACTAACTCCCCATTAATCCCGCGCAATCGATTATGTCATTGCATGGTTGAGCACACGTCCCTCTATGCTACAAGTGCTTCCATCAGCACAACTGAACGTGCCATTTCCGCGCCATGCGAGCATGCCTCCACCTTCTCCATGCACACACCCTCGGCGCGCTCGTACGACGCCTACCAGGCTAGTTCAATCCCCTAAGCCCTTACGCTGAAATCGCGAATATAGTTTGCTCCTTCATTGTTTTCTTTTCCCATTGTAGGAAATTCTACACAAGAAGACAGCCTGAATACTGATCCACCCCAATTGAGACAAAAAACGTCTTCCATCCATCCAGCTCCTTGGGATTTCAACACTAAGTCCCCATCCCTGCGCCACAAAGCAAGGCCGCAAGCAAATCAGCGTCACCGCATCGCAGCGCCTCACGCATTTCTCAGCATTGATCTTTGCTTTCGCATTTCTTGCACTTTCCTATCAACCCCGCATTCATTGCATCGGGCTTCGGCCCTGCATCGGGCTTCAGCCCTGCATTTACTGCATTGGGCTTCGGCCCCGGATCGGGCTCCGGCCCCGCATTTATTGCATTGGGCTTCGTCCCTGCATTTATTGCATCAGGCTCCGGCCCTGCATCGGGATCCGGCCCCGCATTTACTGCATTGGGCTTCGGCCTCGCATTGGGCTCCAGCCCTGCATTTACTGCATTGGGCTTCGACCTCGCATCGGGCTCCGGCCCTGCATCGGGCTCCGGTCCCGCATTTACTGCATTAGGCTTCAACGTCACATCGGCCTCCGACCCCGCATTTACTTTTGGGTTTCGCCCCTGCATCGGGCTCCGGCCCCACTTTTGGGCTTCGGCCCCACTTTTGGGCTTCGGCCCCACATCGGGCCTCGGTTCCGCATTTACTGCTTTTGGGCTCTGGCCCCGCATTTACTGCTTTCAGGTTTTGACACCTCGCATTTACTGCTTTCAGGTTCATCTGAAATCCAAAATCGACTTGGATTCAAATTCATCCAAGCGATACTCCGAGGAGCAAATCTAATCCTTCAACCGCAAAAGATCACAAGCAACAGCTCCGGCGAATAGAGCATGGCCCTGCCCACCCGCCGCGAAAGTCACTAGCACGGTCACATCTCCGACCGGAGAATGATCCCTGCCCACCCTCCGCTGTGGCCATCAACCAGACACTGGGGCAACATGCACTCTTCCCTAAACTCTCTTTTACATTTATTTATATGCATTCCCAAACGAGCTCCTGGCATGAACAAACCCTTCACAAGGGCACTAGGACAGCCCCGAAGATGCCCTGCTGGTTCTATCGGAATTGTTCGATTCGTCTGTCCTCATGGGATCCGGCTCCTCGAGCCTTCCCTAGGACGGCTGCCCATGCCAACCCGCAATCGGGGAAAGTACACCTATATGGCCCCTAGCCATGGTCTGCCCACTCCAGGGTGATGATGACTAGATCTCGGAATTAAGTATCCCCACGTGCGGCACCCCATGGGTCATACGTTGGACAAGGGGATTTTCCTATGGGTCCACTCCATATTTCTTACCGCATATTCCACCGATCAATCACCTAACGCATCATCTTCTTTGTCGTCTCTCACAGGGACACGCCGGTCACAGGCGAAGAACGATACATAGGTTCACATCTCCCTGAAAATTCCTCTCGGATCCTTTCTTCATACTTCGACGAGGGAGGTTTCCGACGAATACGTACCCCCACGAAGCCGAAGACAGAGACAATCGAACTAACCGTTCAACCTCGACTCGTGCGTCTCCACCGAGATTGAGCGACACCCCGGGGAAAATTGGGCCTTCCCCACTACAAAGACCCATCACCGACAACATGCAACGACAAGTCCCGGTGTCAGCACCCCATTTTGGCCCACCGGCTTCCCACACGAGGATTTCCGACCGAGGCCCGGGACACTATTCATCACCCGGCAATCAGAGGCAAATAGGCGGGCACGGGGTCATGAGCAATAGGTGAAGAGCACGGTTCACTGAGAAAGGCGGAAGAGAGCAGTCAGAAGAACAGACGAACGAGGAATCCCGAAAACGACGGAGCTGGCACTGTGGCACTATTCATCACCGAGCCACCGAAGCACCGAAAGGTGCCCAATATGGGGCTTCAAAAATCCCTCTCAGTGCCAAAGTGACCAATGACACGTCCGGGCGCATTTCCGGGGCATCCTGCTTAGGCCGAGACACCCCGATCCCCCACAGACGCCTTTTCTGACAGAGCTCTTGGGGTTCGCTCCACTGACGAGCAAACGGCCCCTCAAAACGGGTCTACAGGCGCCCAGGGACCACCAGGGCCGGGGAGCAAGCTTCAGACAACCTTCCGGAACTCGGCTCGGTCTCCCAAAGTACGTTTCAGTGGTCACAAACACCTCCCGGCGAACCTTCGGGTATTTTCACGGAAAGCAGAGACCACAACGATCTCTGAGTGCCTCACGATAATCTCCAAGCACCTCAAGGCATTCAGGGCACGCTGAGAAAATCCCGGTCAAGGTCCCTAAGTCTTCCCGGGCCAACGGGCCCCGACCGAGGACGACGACCCAACGATCCCCCACGGGGCAAAAGGATCGCCCAAAACGAATGCAGGGATGCACAAAGAACAATCGGGGATCGAGGGACGCTAAACTCCGCTCCGAACGTCCAAACAGGGCAAAACCGACTCTCGAGGCGCCGAATAGCCCGAACGTTCGTCCACACGACGCATGGCGATATTAGGCTCGTTCAAATCCTCGTCATTCAAGCATTCCAAATCCATAAACTGATTGGACATCGGAGATCGGACGCGCACCCTATCAAGTCTCAAGCATTTTCCGGCTTTTCTCTCAATCGAATGGGACCCACAGCTTTGCCAAGCCAAGCCGTCAAGCCGCGGCTCAACCCCAAGCCACGGCTCAACCCTCGGCTCCGAATTGACAGCCCAAGCCGCGGCTCAAACCCCCATGGCCGGCGGCTCCAAGCCCTCCCCTCCACAAAATTCAAGTTTTGCTCTTACACCCATCACTTCCCCTCACATCTATCACCTCCCATCACCCATCCATCACACCCATCACTCCCATTTGCCTTCCCCTACACTCCACATGACATTTTCCCCATCCTAATCCTCTTTGGGAATTTCGGCAGCCCACTTTAGGCCCCCTAACCGCGATTAACGATCCTTAACCGAATCGTTAGGGCCCCCTATAAGTTCCCATTGATCATTAACCTTAATCACTTCTCCATTCTCCCTCTCTCTCAAGCCAATCTCTCTCCAAAAACCTCTCAAGCTCCAGCCCTCTCCCTCACTTTCGTTCAGCCCGTGCCAAGGTCGAAACCGGCTAAAATTGCCGGAAAACCACCCGGTATTCCGGTAACCACCCGACCCGACTTAAGCCAAAAATCATCAAACTTCCTAGCCTACATATTTCCCACCCCCTAAGTCCATTTCCGGGCTTAGATTTTCGATTTGAGGCCTCCAACACCCCGTTCCAGCCGTGAGAACCTTCGGGTCCCGAGACTCCCCTAGTCGCGCACACCGAGCAAGCCACGTGCCATTTCTTCCCACCACTTCGGCGAGTCGTGCCATCACGTTCAAAGGGTTCCTCACAACCCTCACTCTCCCCCGTGAAGAGGTGGTCACGGTCCGAGAGCCGATCAATCATGCACAACCGCCATTCACCCGTTTCTCCCAAACCGGGTTTTCCTCATTTTTACCGAGTTTTCTCTCACTTTTTCGGGTTTGTTCAGGCCTTGGCACGCTCGGGTCTGCCCATAATCGTGTAGATCCGCCTCCTAGGAGTCCAACGAACCCGACCTCGCACCGTGCCGTGACCGGAGCAAGCTTGCCGACTTGTTTTTACCCGACTGGCCGCGGCTGTCTTCTACCCGGGTCACCCATCCGTGACTTCAAGCCCAGTCTTGCGACTCCCACGGCCACTTCCCCGACTCTTTCCCTCGCACAACGAGGCTAGGTAACATCCCTCTACAACTTAGGGAAGTTAGGATCTTCGATGCTTGCTCATATGAGATGTTTATGTGGTTTAAATAAGTCGGATGCATGAAAGCTTGCCCTTTTCCTTCGGATCTACGTCCCCATGCATTTTCATGCACGCACGTCCACCATGTCACGTTCACATGTCCATATGATGCTTGTGCCGTGAAGGGAAAGGGTTAGAATCGAGGTAGGGGAGACACTCAAGCCACGGTTAGACCATGGGAGCCCACGGCCTAGGTCCAAAGGAGGGGACCCGTGGGCTCTCTTGGTCTCTCTGGGGCTTGATCGGCCTCCTCTTCCCCGAAACTTGTCGGTTCCCGTATTATTATCATTGTTGCATGAGGTTTATTAGCATGGCGGGAATAGGCTTAGATCGGGACCGGAGAACCTCCCTTGACTCGTGTGAGCCAAGAGGACTCACAGCCATCCTTGGAGAATTATGGCCGAGAGTCCCCTTGGACCACACGGGTCCAAGGTGGTTTCCCCCTTTCCGAAATGAGCCGGTTTCTGCGTTTCTCGCTTTCCCATCGTATGAGTCGACGCCGTTTTTATGGATTTCGTTATATTAAGTGTTATATGTACTTGTTTGTGTGTTCGTTTGCGTTTAAGAGACCTTGACGGCGTCGATTTTCTTTTATTTTATTGAAATAGATTTCGTTCTTGAGTTTAAGCGTATTATGCATGTAAGACATGATCGGAATCGTCCCTCGGAATTGATTGTATCCATGTTTTTTTTACATTGTTCCCGATGGCCATGTGATAACTAAATGATAAGTATGTCGGTCTTGGATAATTTCCTATCAAAACCATAATAATTATATGAAATCACTACCAATGAATAATTTTCACAAACGGGAAAATGGGACGAATCATTCGGCTAATTAAATCACTGGGACTAAATAATTGGGCTAATCAATCCTCAATTTGTAAACGCATCGACGATTTACGGAACGGCAAGAATGCCCTTTTTCATCAAAATCCACAATTTCAAAATACCGAGATACGTAACACGAGTAGAATTGATGTCTAGGGAATACTCACATACCATGACTCGAGTCCGGGCCCAATTTGAGGCGACTCGGGTCGGGATACGAGAGTCCTCCTTAGACCCCTTCGTGTAACGCGATCTCCAATTTATACACGAACATTGTAATTTCAACATCTAAGGGCATAATCGTCATTCCGTAATTCACCGATACCCTAGGCGCTAGGAAGTCGGAAACACCTCGATCCATGGACGGGAAGGGGCGACCCGTCCGGGTGCGAGTCTCATTCGCACGGCCCATTCCGTCCACTTTCGGTGTTTCTATCTTCCTATTGTAGATTCGGTGGGGAGCGTTTTATTTCGGTTACAAAACACAAAGAACTGGACTAATCATACATCCGACCTAATCAAATACTAGATAATGGATAGGCGGGATAATAGATCTCAATCTAGAGTCAAAACACGAGTTTGGCTAATTCGGTGAAACCACAGTGACACTTAACTGAATGAGAGTCATAAAACAAACACACACATGTAATTGGCTTAGAACCTTATCCTTGCCCGCCCTCTATGTTTGCCTAGGTTAGATGCATTGTTTGCCAATCAACCACGGATAATAACTGATTAAATCACGTATATTCGGCCTAATACACAATTCGTTTGTATTCACCGACACTTATTAGTAATTGTTAGTTGCTTTCTGTATTGTGTCTGTTATATCAGTTTTCTTCTGTTTTATTCTTGCTTTTGATGATTTATTGCGGTTCGGGCCCGAACCCATAGGTCACGTGTTGCATGGGGTCCAACGCCCCAAATCACCGAACACGAGGTCCAACGCCTCTTAACTCACCGAGCGCGTGCAACTCGAGTGCGGAATGGGATCTGGCCTCGATTCACCGTCACACTCCGAATATGGCCTATGTGGAAGGCGGATTTGGATTGAGCGCGTGAAACGTGTCTAGATATCACCCGGGAGCTCGATCGATCCAACGGTTACAGTGGAAACAAGTCGTTTTTCTGCAAACCGTCGGTTCGATCGGACCCGACCCCCGGCTCTTCGAGCCCGCGTTGCCTTAATTCGTTTACCGGTCATTCAAAACACACGGTGAGCCGGAGCAGAATATTGGCCCAATGCAAACCGATCGGGATCCATTAACTTATTCAGTTGTACTTTGTAATTATTCGAGAGAATATCGCGAGGATTTTATTTGTATAATCATTCACTTGTAAGGATCCCCGATCAGTGGGCGAGAGGTCCGAGTGTCGAATCGGTCGAGTTGGTCTATTATCACCGAGAGTTGAGTAAGCTCGAATACTCGCGGTCTCGGTTCGCGCAGGGAATCGACCATCACGGTTCGATGAACTGTAACGCTAAGATAGTGAACCGATTCCTCGATGCACAAGCCTACTCATCTTTCGGACTCTTGGCCCAACTTGATCACTTCAACGAATTTACGGTGTCAAAACGGGCGAGTCGAGCGTAACTCTAAATCACGCGGTAAATAAACAAAATGGCAAGCCTAGCAAGCTAGAGTACCGAAAGGGCGTGCGGGATATAGGCCCGCACGTAATAGGACCCTCGAATTCGGAATTTCCGGTTCCGTACGACCATTGCCTTAGCATTTAGGTGTACTCCGTACCCCTAGACCCGGGTAACTTGCCGGCCCTCGACCCTCGTGTCGTAAAATGGCAAGTGGCGACTCCTTCTCACGTGCGTCCGTCGCGCGACCTCGGGAAGGTGGACACTCCCAAGCCGCGTTTGCTTACGCGCGCGCATGCGTGCCCCGACGAGATTAAATTCGGGTGCGCACACCGGGGTAGGACACATTCGGCTTCAAAAGTTCCTATCATCTAAGGGGCACCCTCCACGGGAGCGACAATGCACGATTGGGAGCGCCGATTGCACAAGACGCCCCGACACAGATCACAAAGACCGGGGCATCCCAGTCCAACATTCACGCGAAGCAACCTTGGTCACCCACACTCATGGGGCAATTTTTTTTTCTTTTTAGACAATAGGGGAAAGGACTTGTAAAGTTTACAAGGACAAAAGACGCGAAGTTCGGCTTTCGAGTGCACAAGAATCAGACTTCTGAGAAAACCAACCATCACAAAATTGGGCTAGGACAACGAAGTACATCAAGTCTCCATGGGGCGAAGCAAACAAAAGCAGCCTCAGTGATGTAAAGTCGAGGAGTTTCAAACAAATACAAGGGGCACAATACAGATCCCAGCTGCAAGGAAAAAACAGAGCGAAAAGAAGCGGGAAAAACCCGCCAATGAACAAAACAAGGCACGCCGAGATATAAAACTCCGGCACCGCCAATTCGAAGAAGAAATCAACAAACCCTGACAAAAAGGGGGAGCAGCAGACGCAACTTCTCGACGGTGATAGAACGTAATGCACTCGGAGGTCGAATCATTCGAACCATTCGCCCTTGCAAACTCGAGAGGCAAAAGAATCGAGCCCGCTAGGTCGAAAACCCCTCGGGGCGACCTAGGCAAAAGTTAGGGCAAAAGAGAGGCACGACTGAAATCTCGAGGCGGGCGGTCGTGGCAAAAGGAGAGTTCATCCCCTTTAGGTTGAGAGGTACGGCCCCGAGGCGGGTGACCGTAGCAAAAGGAGAGTAAAATGAAAGATAAACAAAACAGTCGCCCTGGGCCTTCGCACACTGCGCGGACCAGGGATCCCTAAGGGAAATGGCCAGGTTATCTACTCCAACACGATCTCCGATCGGCTCTCTTACCGAACTCAACCGTCCAAGGCGGATTCTTCTTCAAGCACAGCGGGCGGCCAAACACGCAATCCAAACAGTTCAAGCCAACCAACACCAACCGAAGGACGAAAGAGAAGGGGGGGTACATCTCACGGCAAGCGTGAACCCGTGTATCCTTTCAGCCTTGGGCAACGTGCTCCCCAAGCTTTCTCTTTTCTCTTTGTCATTGCACAACTCCAAAATGGGTCACAGCCACCCTTCAATCGGCTACCACAAAGCCAAAATCCTAAACATTTCTTTCCGGGCGTCTAGTCATAACACTCCGGAAATGACTAGACCGAAGTCTAACGAAAATTGAATAAAATTCCCCATGCGGGTTACAAATGCAGCCGCCTTACGGCACCCTGATGAGAAGGGTCCTAAGTTCACGGGCGCGTCGAACAACCGATAGAGCCGCTTAGGCACCTTTGAGAACGTCTCGATATGCCCATGCAAGGCCAACAGGAGCCCGGAGGCCTCGCATCGGAGCCTCTGAAAGCGGGACCCCCATTCGCATCACCAAATCAAAAACTATCCACGGGTCGCCCAGGCGACTCGAAACGGAAGAGCATGTGTCACAAACACTTCCTTTTACCTGTGCTTACAAATCATTAGTAATCCCATGACTTACTAATGATGTCAGGATTACAGGTATAACAAACACAGGAACTACGGCAGACTCTGATTTCCGACCCCTCGGGATACGTAGGCGCTCCACCACAGAGCTCGAGTCCTTCATTGCACGACCAGGGCATCTCCAGCGAACTACAATCGCCACTGCGACAGAGCTGACATCCGGCAGAGCAACAAGCAATCGCCCTAGCAGCAAAGCCGGCTTCCGACAAATCAAACACACCAGCACCTCAGGGGCAGAGCACCGACGAAGAACTTCATCGCGGCAGGAACACAAATCTACAGCAGATCAACACCTTTAGGACAACATCAGCCCTGTACACTTAGCGCGCACCACTGTCCATAGGACTAATGAAGAGTTATGCTCTTCTATGCAGATACGCATGGAACCCCAAGGTGCATCATCTTATCAACGAACACGCGGTTGGCTCATGCGACAAATCGCAGCTTTGAACCGAATAGAGGGCATTACGGAGAGTCCTCTTGACTCTAGCACGAGGAAACAACAAATAACAAGCTCGACTTAGGACGGGAAAATTTGCCTCTGCCAGCACCATCGGCGCACCACCTAGCGCGGATCCCTGCCTCTGCTTCCCCTGACACACATCGCACATTTATTGCTTTCCGGACTCCGCGTCCACATTTACTGCTTTTGGACTCCGTGTCCACGGATTTCGCGTCCACATTTATTACTTTCCAGACTCTGCGTCCACATTTATTGCTTTCCGGACTCCGCGTCCACATTTACTGCTTTCGGACTCGGCGTTCACATTTATTGCTTTCCGGACTCCGCGTCCACATTTACTGCTTTTGGACTCCGCGTCCACGTACTTCTCGTCCACATTTATTGCTTTCCGGACTCCGCGTTCACATTTACTGCTTTTGGACTCCGCGTCACGGACTTCGCGTCCACATTTACTGCTTTTATACTCCGCGTCCACATTTACTGCTTGTGGACTCTACGTCCACATTTACTGATTTTGGACTCCGCGTCCACGGACTTCGCGTCCACATTTCTTGCTTTCCGGACTCCGCGTCCACATTTACTGCTTTTGGACTCCGCGTCCACGGACTTCGCGTCCACATTTTTTGCTTTCCGGACTCCGCGTCCACATTTACCGCTTTTGGACTCCGCATCCACATTTACTCCTTTTGGACTATGCGTCCACGGACTCCACGTCCACATTTACTGCTTTTGGACTCCGCGTCCATGGACTTCGCGTCCACATTTATTGCTTTCCGGGCTCCGCGTCCACATTTACTGCTTTTGGCCTCGGCGTCCACGGACTCTGCGTCCACATTTATTGCTTTCTGGACTCCGCGTCCACATTTACTGCTTTTGGACTCCGCGTCCACATTTATTGCTTTCCGGACTCCGCGTCCACATTTACTGCTTTTGGACTCCGCGTCCACATTTATTGCTTTCCGGACTCCGCGTCCACATTTACTGCTTTTGGACTCCGCGTCCACATTTATTGCTTTCCGGACTCCGCGTCCACATTTACTGCTTTTGGACTCCGCGTCCACATTTATTGCTTTCCGGACTCCGCGTCCACATTTACTGCTTTTGGACTCCGCGTCCACATTTATTGCTTTCCGGACTCCGCGTCCACATTTACTGCTTTTGGACTCCGCGTCCACATTTATTGCTTTCCGGACTCCGCGTCCACATTTACTGCTTTTGGACTCCGCGTCCACATTTATTGCTTTCCGGACTCCGCGTCCACATTTACTGCTTTTGGACTCCGCGTCCACATTTATTGCTTTCCGGACTCCGCGTCCACATTTACTGCTTTTGGACTCCGCGTCCACATTTATTGCTTTCCGGACTCCGCGTCCACATTTACTGCTTTTGGACTCCGCGTCCACATTTATTGCTTTCCGGACTCCGCGTCCACATTTACTGCTTTTGGACTCCGCGTCCACATTTATTGCTTTCCGGACTCCGCATCCACATTTACTGCTTTTGGACTCCGCGTCCACGGACTTCTCGTCCACATTTATTGCTTTCCGGACTCCGCGTTCACATTTACTGCTTTTGGACTCCGCGTCACGGATTTCGCGTCCACATTTACTGCTTTTGGACTCCGCGTCCACATTTACTGCTTTTGGACTCTGCGTCCACATTTACTGCTTTTGGACTCCGCGTCCACGGACTTCTCGTCCACATTTATTGCTTTCCGGACTCCGTGTCCACATTTACTGCTTTTGGACTCTGCGTCCACGGACTTCGCGTCCACATTTACTGCTTTTGGACTCCGCGTCCACGGACTCTGCGTCCACGGACTCTGCGTCCACATTTATTGCTTTCCGGACTCCGCGTCCACATTTACTGCTTTTGGACTCCGCGTCCACGGACTTCGCGTCCACATTTATTCCTTTCTGGACTCCGCGTCCACATTTACTGCTTTTGGACTCCGCGTCCACATTTACTGCTTTTGGACTCCGCATCCACATTTACTGCTTTCCGGACTCCGTGTCCACATTTACTGCTTTTGGACTCCGCGTCCACATTTATTGCTTTCCGGACTCTGCGTCCACATTTACTGTTTTTTGACTCCGCGTCCACGGACTTCGCGTCCACATTTATTGCTTTCCGGACTCCGCGTCCACATTTACTGCTTTTGGACTCCGCCTCCACGGACTTCGCGTCCACATTTATTGCTTCCCGGACTCCGCGTCCACATTTACTGCTTTCCGGACTCCACGTCCACGTTTACTGCTTTCCACGGGTTTCGGCCTCGCACTTTATAGCTTTTCGCGGGCTTTAGCCCTTCACCTGCCACTTCACATCCTCCAAATCCTAATCATGCCACTATCTTACGACAGGAGGGGCGAGCTACCACGGAGAATGACGACAGAAGCGGTCGCTGGGACCAAAAAGGGTGCTTCTCATGATCTTTGGTTACCTCCTCTCATCGAGCACGCAACCAAAGAGGGGCAAGCTGTCAGCACCCCATTTTGGCCCACCGGCTCCAACGGAGGACTTCCGACCGAAGCTCTGGACACTATTCACGATTAGGAAACCGGAGACGAACAGGCAGGCACAGAGTCATGAACAATAGGAGAAGAGCTGGGTCCATTAGAAAAGTCGAAGAGAGTAGTTGGAGGAACTTACAGGCAAAGAACCTCGAAAACAGCGAAACTGGCACTGCGGCACTATTCATCACCGAATCACCGGAGCACCGAAAGGTGTCCGATATGGGACTCTAAAAATCCATCTCAGTGCCAAAGTGACCAACGACACGTCCGGGCGTATTTCCGGGGCATACCGCATAAGCTGGGACACCCCGACCTCTCACGGACGCCTTTTCTGACGGGGCTCCGGGGCCCGCTCCACTAACAAGTAAACGACCCCCTAAAACAGGCCTACAGGCACCCAGGGACCACCGAGGTCATGGGACAAGCTTCAGATGACCATTCGGAACTCTACAGAGCTCCCCGAGGGACGTTTCAATGGTAGCGAACGCCTCCCGATGAATCTTCGGGGCACATTCACGGAAAACAGAGATCACAGCGATCCCCGAACGCCTCAAGACATTTGGGGGACACTGAGAAAGCTCCGGTGACAAGTCCCTAGGTCTTTCCGGGGCAACGGTCTTCGGTTGGAGACGACGAGCCAACGATCCCCCACGAGGCAAAAGGGTCACCGAAACGAACATTAAGGTGCACAAAGAGCAATCGGAGACCGGGGACGCTCAACTCCACTCCGAATGTCCGAACAGGGCAAAACCGATTCTCGAGGCGCCGAGTCATCCGAACGTCCGTTCACACGACGTATGGCGATATTGGTCTCATTCAAATCCTCTTCGTTCAAGCATTCCAAATCTATAAATTAATCGGACATCGGAGACCGGACGCGCGTTCAATCAAGTCTCAAGCTTTTTCCAGCTTTTCTCTTATTCGAATGGGACCCACAGCTCAGCCAAGCCAAGCCACCAAGCCGCGGCTCAATTCCCCACCGGCGGCTCAATCCTTGCCCCAATGGCTCAATCCCAAGAGCTTCCCTCAACCACATATTCAAAATATCTCTTACACATCCTCACATCAACTCCCATCTTTCCATCACTTCCCATCAACTTCCCACTCACTTTCCCCACCTTAATCTTCCCTCCAAAAATTCGGAATCCCTAAGCACCCATTAATTGCACTTCGTTTTCACTAAACAAGCCATTAAGTCTTCATTTATAAGCCCATTGCATCATTAATTTAATCACAACTCAACTTCCATCATCTCTCTAGCTTTCTCACTCTAGGAAACCCTCTCCAAGCCCTCTCAAACTTCAGCATTTTCCAGAATCGTCCAGCTCTCCCTCAGCCCGAAACCAAGGCAAAATTGCCGGAAAACACAACCATTTTCCGGCGACTGCCACTCAACCCGAACCAAACTTGACCAAACTTTATATCCCACACGTATTCGACCTCCCGAGTCCATTTCCGGTGTTAGTTTTGGCATTTGAAGCTCCCAGCATGCAGTTCCAACCCAGTCCAGAATCGGGTCCCTCGGGAGTTTCCCGGTTTCTAGGCGAGTTCTTCCTTCCCGACTTGTCCGAGCCTCAAACAAACTTCATACCCCACATGTATTCGACCTCTCGAGTCCATTTCCGACCTTAGATTTTCATTTGGAAGCTTCCAGCAGTCAGTTTTTCCCCTGTCCAGAATCGGGCTCCCTAGACGGTTTCACGGCTTTCCGGGCTTCTTCGACGCCACTCCTTCCCACGACCATGGCAAGTCATGCCATCACTTTCTAAGGGTTCCTCATGACCCTCACTCTCTCCCGTGACGAGGTGGTCACCTGCCGAGAGCCGCTCAACCGCACAAGACCGCCCTTTTCCCAATCTTTTCCTTTACCGGGTTTTCACAGTTTTTTATCGGTGTCTCTTTGCATTTCCGGTTGAAATCAGTCGTGCGCTCGCCATAAGCTGGTCATGAACACCAAGAGCAGTCCCTTAGAAATCGGAGGAACTCGAGCCAGCTCGGTGCAACACCCGGAGCCTCCCTTGCAGCCGTTTCTACCCAAACAGCCCAGTTGGGTCTGTCCCTCTGATTTTCTTTTCTGACCGGAATTTTGCAGGAGCATACAGGTCAGCTCGAGTTGAATCTCCCTACGAGCCACCTATCACTGTGATCCTCAATCAGTTAGGAGTCCAATGCCATCGATCTTGCACCAAAATACCACCGGGAGCCTCCTGGACAGCCATTCCTTTCCGACCTGCCCAGCCAGGTCAGTTCCGCCCAGTCGGTTCTGTTTTCTGCTAGCTAACCCGACTTTGTTTTTGATTTCCAGAAAATCTACGTGTCCAATCCTCATGAAACCACCGCAGGCATGATCCTCAGTCGGTTAGGAGTCCAATGCCACCGATCTTGCACCAAAAGACCACCGGGAGCCTCCCGTAGAGTCGTTTCTTCATCGGGGTGTCAGTCGGAAAATCTACGCGTGCTCTCCTCCCGAAACCACCGCAGACGCGATCCTTAGTCTCTTGGGAATCCAACGTAACTGGCCCCGCACGAAAATGCTATCTCGATCAACCGGTACAGCCCCGACAAGCCAGACTGCCAATCAGGTCTGCCAGTCGACCCGACTACACCAATTCGGGTCTGTTCGTTCCAGCTGAGTCTCCTGACTCCCTTTGCCACTTCTCTGACTCTTTCCCGCATCCCGGAGCTAGGTATAATCATTCCCGACTCAGAGAAGTTAGGACTTTTACGTTTTCTTTGCGTTTGTGGGGAGATAAGGAGGTCCATGACCGATTCGCACGCAAGTTTACGTTTTTATGTGTTCTTTTACATCGTATTATGCATGTATTCATCGTATATAGTGTTAGCATGTCGGCAAATAGTTTAAATCGGAGTCGAGGAGACTTCGTTGGCTCGAGCAAGCTGAAGGAGCCTCTCGGCCTCACCCCAAGGGAGGTGGTCGAGAGCCCTTCTTGGCTTCCTCGGCCATGGATGGCCTCCTTTCCTCGACTCAAGTCGTTTTCCCGAGTTGTTACATTTTTCGCTTCCCATGAGTCGGGGCCGTTTTATCGATTCCTCTAAATATCGTGTTTGTTCTTGTTTGTATGTTTAATCGCGTTCCTAAGATCATGGCGGCACCGGCTATGTAAAAAATGTACGTTGTCATCGTGTTTGATGTTTTATGCATGCAAGAAACGGTCAACACCGATTCTTGGAATTGATTGTAATCACAATTTTCATTTAATCATTGGTTTCATGTCGATTCGTATGTTAGGTATGTTAATATCGAACAATCATTTCATTGATCCATAACAATTGAGGTTCGCGGTCTCAATCATTAAACCACTCCACAAACGGGAAACGGGACGTGCCACTCGATTAATTAAATCACTTGGACTAAATAATTGGGTTAATCGATCCTTAATTCGTAAACGCATCGATGGTTCACGGAACGGCGGGAATGCCCTTTTCCTTAAAAGATCACAATTTCAAAACACCGAGACACGTAACACGAATAGAATTGATGTCTAACGAGTACTCGCGTACTATGACTCGAGTCCGGGCCCGATTTGAGGCGGCTCGAGTCAAGACGCGCGAGTCCTCCTTAGATTTCTTCGTGTGACGTGATCTCCAATTTACATACGAACATCGCAATTTTATCCAAGGGCATAATCGTCATTCCGTGATTCACCGATACCTTAGGCGTTAGGGAGTTGGAAACACCTCGATCTATGGGCGGGAAAGGGCAACCCGTTTGGGTGCGAGTTTCATTCGCACGGCCCATTCCGTTCACTTTCGGTGTTTCTATCTTTCTACCGTAGATTCGGTGGTGAACATTTCATTTCATTTACGAAACACGAAAAACCGGATTAATCATGCATTTGGCTTAATCAAACATTAAATAGTGAATAGGCGGAATGCTAGATTCCAATCTAGAGTCAAAATACGAGTTTGGCTAATTCGGTGAAACCTCAGTGTCATCTCACTGAATAAGAATCTTAAAACAAATTCACACACATAATCGGCTTAGAACCATATTCTAGCCCACCATCTATGTTTGCCTAGGATAGACGCATCGTTTTTTAATCAACCCCGGTTAATAACTGATTAAATCACGTACATTCGACTTAACACACAACTTGTTTGTATTCACCTACATTTGTCAGTTGTTATCTGTCTTTCATCAGTTTTATCAGTTTTCTTCTGTTTTCCATTGTCATTTACTGATTTGTTGCAATTCGGGTCCGAGCTCATAGGTTACGTGTTGCATGGGGTCCAACACCCCAAATCACCGAACACGAGGTCCAACGCCTCCTAATTCATTTAGCGCGTGCAACCCGAGTGCGGAATGGGTTCTAGCCTCGAGTCACCATTGCGCTCCAAACATGGCCTATGTGGAAGGCAATTTGGATTGGATGCGTGAAACGTGTTTAGATATCACCCGGGAGCTCAATCGGTCCAACGGTTGCAGTGGGAACTAATCGGTTCTCCTGCAAACCGTCGGTTCGATTGGACCCGACCCCCGGCTCTTTGAGCCCGCGTTGCCTTAATTTATTTATCGGTCATTCAAAACACACGGTGAGCCGGAGCGGAATATTGGCCCAATGCAAACCGATCGGTATCCATTTACTTATTCAGTTACACTTTGTAATTATTCAAGAGAACATTATGAGGATTTTACTTGTATATTCACTCATTCACTTGTAAGGATCCCCGATCGGCGAGCGAGAGGTCCGAGTGTCGAACCAGTCAAGTTGGTCTATTGTCACCAAAAGATGAGTAAGCTCGAATACTCGTGGTCTCGATTCGCGCAGGGAATCGACCATCGTGGTTCGATGAACTGTAACGATAAGATAGTGAATCGATTCCTCGACTCACAAGCTTACTCATCTTTCGGATTCTTGGCCCAACTCAATCGATTCATCGACTTTACGGTGTCAAAACGGGCGAGTCAAGTGCAACCCTAAATCACGCGGTAAATAAACAAAACGGCAAGCCTAGCAAACTAGAGTACCGAAAGGGCGTGCGGGATATAGGCCCGCACGTAATAGAAACCCCGAATTCGGAATTTTCGGTTCCGCATGACCATTGCCTTAGCATTTAGGTGTACCCCGTACCCCTAGACCCGGGCGACTCAACGGCCCCCGACCTACGGGTCGTAAACAGTAAGTGGCGACTCCTTCTCACGCGTGTCCATCTCGCGTCCCCGGGAAGGTGGACACTCCCAAGGTGCGTTGCATGGCCTTCGCGCATGCGTGCCCCGACGAGATGAAATTCGGGTGCGCACAGCTAGATTGGCTCTAGTGCAAGTGGGAGATTGTTGGGAATTGGTGTATGCCCTAGAGGCAATCTGTCATCAATTCTGTAATATGACATATATTTCATTATAATACAAGGCATTTATGTTATTGTGTGGGTTGCGCTGAATTTTCATTTTACACAATAAAGTCCTTGGAATAGTAGGTTCAACAGGCATCAAGTGTGACTTGATTGTGAGATCCTATAATGGCTTAACACTATTCCTAAATGTCCATAGTCAAAGTATTATCGTTAATTAGGACAACGATAATGCGGTTAGACTAGTGTGGGTGTGGATTGATGACCAAGTCTCACAGGTCATGGATGTGGAGACATCGAGTCACACTGCAGGTATACTGGATTGATCCGTCATGAGACTGCTACATGGGTCATTACGTGACTGTCATTAGCAGATCTCATAGTGACTATGGTGCAGTGGTCCTTTGACTTGAGGTCATCATAGTTTCCTACATGTAATGTCGTATACTTTGATACTGTCAAACGCCACCGTAACAGGCTGGTTATAAAGAAAGTTATTGGGTATACCAAAGAACATGGAGAGGAATGTGAGTGACCAAGATAGAATTTGTCCCTCCTACGTAATGGGAGTGATATCTCACGGCCGCTTGGTGGGTAGAGTCTATAAGTATATGCATACCCAAATGAGTCGATATAGGGATATCGATCTCATTTGTTCTGATAGACTTACTTGGTAAACCAAGAAAAAGAGATTGAGCCATACAAGGATGACAACGACCATGCCTTGGGCTCAATAGAGATATAGAGGACAAAGGGATTATATTGCACGATAACATAGGTCACAAGGTTCGTCGAGAAATTGACTTTCTGATTACTTGAGTAGCAGTGATGCATTGCTAGATGTCGCTCACTGTTTGTAATATTGAAATAGAGATTTCGATATTACTGTCAACGTAATCAGGAGCCTACAAGGTCACACACTACGACCAAATCGACGAGATGGTTTTGAAACACTAAATCTGTCTAATAGAGATTAGACGAGTTACGGTGCGATTAGTTAATCGGATATTTAATGAGATTAAATTTGCCGATTAATTGGACCCGGTTAATTAGATTAATTGGACCCAATTTATACACGAAACAAAGGCACACGAGGCTCGAATCAGGGGCCACGTTGCACACACATGCAAAGCTACTTGTGGAATTTTGCATGAAGGCCAAGTGCCTTCCATGTGTCCATATGCATGGATGCCATGCATCATAAGCCTTCCATTTATGTGCTTATATATAAAAGCACAAATGGAATGGCTGAAGATGATGACGAATGGATATATATATATATGTATGACATATATATGTGTGGATATATGTTTTGTGTATGGGTATACGAGAGTTCGGATCGAATTGTTCGATTTGAAGACGTCCATATCAGCACCCCATTTTGGTCCACCGGCTCCAACGGAGGAATTCCGACCAAGGCTCGAGACACTATTCACCATCGGGAAACCGGAGGCAAATAGACGGGCACAGAGTCATGGATTGCGGAAGAAAAGCATGGTCCACCGAGAAAGGCGGAGGAGAGCCATCAGAAGAACAGACAAACAAGGAATCCCGAAAACGATAGAGCTGGCACTGTGGCACTATTCATCACCGAGTCACCAAAGCACCGAAAGGTGCCCAATATTGGACTCTAAAAATCCCTCTCAGTGCCAAAGTGACCAATGGCACATCCGAGCGCGCTCCGGAGACATCCTGCTTAAGCCGGGACACCCTGATCCCTCACAGACGCCTTTTCTAACGGGGTTTCGGGAGGCTCGACCCACTGACAAGTAAACGGTACTCGGAAAAGGGCCTGCAGGTACCTAGGGACCACCAGGGTCGGGGAATGAGTTTTAGATGACCTTCCGGAATTCGACTTGATCTCCCGAAGGATGTTTCAGTGGCCACAAACGTCTCCCGGCGAGCCTTCGGGGCACGTCCTCGGAAAACAGAGACCACAACGATCCCCGAACACCGCAAGACGTTCAAAGAGCACTGAGAAGACCCCGATCACAAGTCCCTAGGTCATCCCGGGCCAACGGTCTCCTGCCGGGGACGACGAGCCAACAATCTCCCACGAGGCAAAAAAGGGTCATCGAGACGAATATTGAGATGCACAAAGAGCAATCGAGGACCGGGGGCATCCAACTCCACTCCGAACGTCCGAACAGGGCGAAAACGGCTCTCGAGGCGCCGAGTCACCCGAACGTTCATTCACACAACGTATGGCGATATTAGGCTCATCCGAATCCTTTTTGTTCAACATTCCAAATCTATAAATTAATTGGGAATCGGAGATCGGACGCGCGTTCAATCTAGTCCCAAGCATTTTCCGGCTTTTCTCTTAATCGGATGGGACCCACAGCTCAGCCAAGCCAAGCCACCAAGCCGCGGCTCAAACCCAAGATCTCGGCTAGATCCCAAGCCACGGCTTGGCCGCCCAAGCCTCGGCTAGATCCCTCCATGGCCGGCGGCTCCAAGCTCCAAGAGCTCCTCTCCACCACAAATTCAAATTTCTTCTTACACATCCATCACTTCCCATCACTTCTCCCTTACTTCCCCCACACTCTAAGTGACACAAACCCCTCCCTAACCCCCTTGGAAAATTCGGCAGCCCCTTTAATCCCCCACAAACCGCGCTTAGCTTCCCTTAATCGAGCCATTAGCCTAGCCTATAAAGCCCCATTCATCATTAACCCTAATCACTTCTTGATTCGCACTCTCTCTCAAGCCAATCTCTCTCAAGAATTCTCTCAAACTCCAGCCCTCTCCTTCAGCTCATCCAACCCTTGCCAAGGCCAAAACCGGCCGAAATCGCCGGAAAACCACCCGGTATTCCGGTGACCACCCGACCCGACTTAAGCCAAAAATCACCAAACTCCCTAGCCTACATATTTTCCACCCCCTAAGTGCATTTCCGGGCTTAGATTTCCCATTTGAGGTTCCCAACATCACGTTCCAGCCACAAGAGTAACCGGGTCCCTAGACCGATACCGCGCGCACCCGGACTCCAACGACGTGCCGATTCCTCTCACGACTTTGCCGAGTCGTGCCATCCCGTTCCAAGGGTTCCTCACAACCCTCACCCTCCCCCGTGAAGAAGTGGTCACGGTCCGAGGGCCGATCAACCGTGCACAACCACCGTTCATCCGTTTCTCTCTTACCGGGTTCTACACGTTTTTTACCGAACTTTCTCTCACATTTTCAAGCTTGTCCAGGGCTTGGCACGTTCGGGACTACCCACGGGCGTCTAGATCTGCCCCTTAGGAGTCCAACGAGCCCGATCTCGCATCGTGCCGTGACCGGAGCAAGCGTGCCAACCTGTTTTCCCGAAACTGCCGCGGGCTGCACCTCTTTCGGGTCATTCAACCCGTAACGCTCAAGCCAAGTCTAGCGACTCCCACGGCCGCTTCCCCGACTCTTCTCCTCGTGCAACGAGGCTAGGTAACGCACATCTACAACTTAGAGAAGCTAGGACCTTCGATCTTTGCTTGTATGAAGTACTCGTACGTTTCAAAGACCCGAATGCATGAAAGCTCACGTCTTTTCTTCGGATCCATGCTCCTCTGCACACCATACATCGTCACATATACATCTCCGTTATTATTCACGTCCATACATCGTGTTAATATGCATGCATGATGCTAGAAGTGTCGGATCCAAGAAGAGGAGATCGGCATAGACTCGAGGAGGCCCAAGAGTCTCTCGGCCGAGCCTCATGGAGTTGTGCCGTGAGTCTCTCCGGTCTCCTAGGGTCCATGACTCTCTCCTCTTCCCGGATTAAACCATCTCTAGGTGCGGAAAGTCCCTAATCTTGACTAAGAAATGATTAGATGAAGGGAAACGGCTCGATTCCGAACGGGAGAGGCCCCTTTGGCCACGGGTTGAGCCATGGGACTCACGGCCTAGTCTCTAGGGAGAGACCCGTGAGCTCCCTTGGCCCACTCGAGGCTAGGGCGGTCTCCCCCTTTCCGAATAGGGTCGGTTCCTATGTTGTTTTTATCATTAATCGTATGTAACATGTTAACATGACGGGAAACGTCCCGAATCGGGGCCGAAGAAACTCTCCCGACAAATGTGAGCCATGAAAGCTCACGGCCCTCCTTGATGGAGTGTGGCCGAGAGCTTCCTTGGACCACACAAGTCCAGGAAGTATTCTTCCACCTCGAGACGGATCGGTTCCCGTGTTTTGTCCATTTCGCCATTATTTGAGTCGATGTCGTCTTATTGCTTTCGTTCAAATATCTCGTTCGTGCGTATTTGTATGAATTTATGTGATTATGGTCACGACGGTATTGAGATGAGTAAAATATGTATTATGAACGTGCTTGACGTATTATGCATGCAAGGAATGGCCCGAACCGATGCAGGATACCACCCGCGACCCAAGGCGGGTCAAGGAGGCCTCTTGGCCTAATCTTTCGGAAAAGGGCCGAGTGCTCCTCCTTGACCCCCCCCCCCCCCCCCCCCCCCCCCCCCCCCCCCCGGGGTCTAGGGTGGTCTCCTCCATCGTTTCGCGTTCGATCCTTGGAATTGAGTGTATTCGTATCCGTGTTCCGTCGCTAGACATGTGTTAATCTCGTAATAGGCGAATGGATTTCGGACCTACTACCCATTAAACCAATGATGACCGTAACAAGGAGCAACAAACATCGAATAATTTTCACAAACGGGATAAGCGGGACGTGCTACTCGGCTAATTAAATCACTTGGACTAAATAATTGGGTAAATTGGTTATTAATTTGTAAACGCATCGATGATCTACGGAACGGCGTAGATGCCCTTTTTCATTAGAAAGCTCACAATTTCAAAATACCGAGACACGTAACACGAATAAAATGGATGTCTAACGAGTACTCGGGTGCTATGACTCGAGTCCGGGCCCGATTTGAGGCGGCTCGAGTCAAGACGCACAAGTCCTTCTTAGACCTCTTCGTGTAACACGATCTCCAATTTATACACGAACAATGCAATTTTATCATCCAAGGGCATAATCGTCATTCCGTGACTCACCGATACCCTAGGCTTTAGGGAGTTGGAAACACCTAGAACTATGAACGAGAAAGGACAACCCGTTCGGGTGCGAGTTTCATTCGCGTGGCCCATTTCGTTCATTTTCGGTGTTTCTTTCTTCCTATCGTAGATTCGGTGGGGAGCATTCTATTTCAGTTACAAAATACGAAGAACCGGGTTAATCATGCATTTGGCTTGATCAAACACTAGATAATGGATAAGCGGAATGATAGATTCCAATCTAGAGTCGAAACATGAGTTTGGCTAATTTGGTGAAACCGCAGTGTCACCTCACAGAATGAGAGTCTTAAAACAAACATACACATGTAGTTGGCTTAGAACTCTATTCTAATCCACCATCTATGTTTGCCTAGGTTAGATACATTGTTTGCTAATCAACCCCCGTTAATAACTGATTAAACCACGTACATTCGGCCTAATATACAACTTGTCTGTATTCACCGATACTTATCGGTTGTTGTCTGTATTTTATCAGTTTTATCAGTTTTCTTCTGTCTTATTCTTGCATTTGCTGATTTATCGCGATTCGGGCCCGAGCCCATAGGTTACGTGTTACGCGGGGTCCAACGCCCCAAATCACCGAACACGAGGCCCAACGCCCCCTAATCCACCGAGCGCGTGCAACCCGAGTGCGGAATGGGATCTAGCCTCGGTTCACCATCACACTCCGAATGCGGCCTATGTGGAAGGCGAATTTGGATTGGGCGCGTGAAACGGGTTTAGATATTACCCGAGAACTCGATCGGTCCAGCGGATACAGTGAGAACCGACTAGTTTTCCCGTAAACCGTTGGATCGATCGGACCCGACCCCCGGCTCTTTGAGCCCGCATTGCCTTAATTTGTTTATCGGTCGTTCAAAATACACGGTGAGTCGGAGTGGAATATTGGCCCAATGCAAACCGATCGGGATCCATTTACTCATTCAGTTGAATTTTGTAATTAGTCGAGAGAACATTGTGAGAATTCTATTTGTATGTCCATTCATCTACTTGTAAGGATCCCCGAACGGCGAGCAAGAGGTCTGAGTGCCGGGCCTGTTAAGTCGGTCTATCATCACCAAAGGGTGAGTAAGCTCGGATACTTGTGGTTTCGGTTACCGCAGGGAATCGACCATCACGGTCCGATGAACTGTAACGCTAAGATAGTGAACCGGTTCCTAGACGCACGAGCCTACTCATCTTTCGGATTCTTGGCCCGATTTGATCAACTCATCGAACTTATAGTGTCAAAACGGGTGAGTCGAGTGCAACTCTAAATCACGCGGTAAATAAACAAAAACGGCAAGCCTAGCAAGCTAGAGTACCGAAAGGGCGTGCGGGATATAGGCCCGCACGTAATAGAACTCCCGAATTCGGAATTTCCGGTTCCGTACGACCATTGCCTTAGCATTTAGGTGTCCCCCGTACCCCTAGACTCGGGTAACTTGCCGGCCCTCGACCTTCGGGTCGTAAAATGGCAAGTGGCGACTCCTTCTCATGCGCGTTCGTCGCTCGTCCCCGGGAAGGTGGATACTCCCAAGCCGCGTTGCATAGGCTCCGCGCATGCGTGCCCTGACGAGATGAAATTCGAGTACGCACAGTCCATTAGTCTTATTGTTATCGGAGTCACACCGGTGTTTCCTTCGAGCGTTGGCTGCTAGCACTGTTGATCTCGAAGACTCGTCGACAAAGTCGGTGTGGATACCGGTTGAGGCGTCACGCGTGGGATGCTCGATCGACAGTTTTAAAGATTTCAGGTACACTTTATCTATTCCCATTCTACTAGAAGGTCTTGGGATCTAGTTTCACGGGTAGGAAATTTTGAATTTCTATTCCTTTCACGCTTCCATAGGCCCCGTGAAACTAGCACGTACTTCACGGACCGATGACGGCAGAGGAAGCTCTTTGATTGCCTTGACTTTATCCGGATCTATCTCGATACCGCGCTCGCTGACCACGAATCCTAGCAATTTTCCCGATCGAGCGCCGAACGTGCATTTTGTCGGATTAAGCTGGAGTTTGTACTCTTTTAAGCGGTCGAAAAGATGCTTCAAATTGACGAGGTGATCTTCTCCTTCTTTGGACTTGGCAATCATGTCGTCGACATAGACCTCGACTTCTTTATGCATCATATCGTGGAACAATGTAATCATAGCCCTCTGATAAGTTGCCCCGGCGTTCTTGAGGCCGAAAGGCATGACGCGATTACAAAAGGTTCGCCACATTGTAGTGAATGTCATCTTGATCTTGTCTTCCTCGGCCATCCGAATTTGATTGTATCCGGAGAAGCCGTCCATGAAAGAAAATTGGGCGTAGCGCGCCGTGTTGTCAACTAATATGTCGATGTGGGGCAAGGGAAAATTGTCTTTGGGGCTAGCCTTGTTGAAGTCTCGGTAATCGACGTAAACTCGAACCCTTCCGTCTTTCTTTTCTACCGGCACAATGTTTGCCACCCATTCGGAATAGTTTCAAAACTTCGAGAAAACCTGCGTTGATCTGCTTGACAACCTCCTCTTTGATGCGGAGGAGGCTTGCTCGTTGCCGTCGTAACTGCTGTCGTTTGGGCGGGAACTTCTCAGTGTCTAGCGGGAGGAAGTGCTTGACTATTGATGGGTCTAGACCCGGCATGTCGGCGTAGGACCAGGCAAAGTCTTCTTGGTATCTTGTTAGAAAGTCGATCATTCGGGCTCGTTGCGTTGGGTCGAGACCCGTGCCAATCTTTAAGGTGCGGGGCTCGTCTTCGGTGCCCATATTAATCTCTTCCGTTGGCTCGACTGAGGTGAGCTGGCGATCCTCGAGGCGGTGCAAACTCTCTTCTATCTCAAGCACTTGACTGTCTTCGTCGAGCCCTTCCCGAAGTATATGGGTCTGGGCTCTCCGAGACATTCTTTGAGTGGGTTCGAATCGACGTGTCGAAGATTTGGATTCGAGTGGAGCCCGGAGAATTGAAAGAATTGTTTTAGACAATTTAGAATGCTGCGAACGAAAAAGCAAGGAAAGAAGGAGAGAACACGCGAGAAACTTCGAATCAAAAAGAATGCATGTAGGGATTTCATTGATAGTCTGAATCGTGAAACCATAACAGATATCCTTCTCCGTCCGTGTGGCCGCCGCTATGGCTACACGCCAGAAACAATCTATCTACATACATATATCTATATCACATCATCACAGCCAGAGCAATAGCGCAGGATAGAGGTCCCAATTGTTGAGCTCCTCATTTTCCTGCGCCGGGCGTGATGTGAACTGAGGAAGGAATCTCCTCGGTGACGGCGTCCGTCGTGCGCGCATCAGGCATGTTGTCGGGGTCCGGGAAGGGCCGTCAAGGGTGCTCCCGATGATGAGTGGAGGTCGGGGAAAGAAGTGAGAAAGTGGGGGAACTTGCATGCCCCTGTTGAGCCTCCCATAGTGCGTGGGGGCGGTGGTGGAGATGGTGTGCGGGCTGTGTTCATTGTGTCGAAGTGAGGGGCGCCAGTCCGAGTGCTACCCTTCAATTCTTCAACTTCTTTCGATTGCTGGGCGGTTGATCCTTGCTTGCTCGCGCGCCCCAAGGCCGGTGCCGGGGATGTAATGTGGCGCAAGAGGACATTCCCTATCATGCGGTCGGCGCGGGACGGTCCGACCTCTCTGTAATCCCAAATGACGGAGATAGTCTCGAAGGAGTGGAAGGGCAGGTTTTCATCGTTTCCGACGCTGATGTAAGGGACCGTCGTCTCTTTATAAATGGCGTAATCTTCTTCTCCTTTGACCGTGATAATCCTCTCCTCAACGATGAATTTTAGCTTTTGATGCAGGGAGGAGGGAATGGCGCCGACCGAGTGGATCCAAGGTCTCCCGAGTAGTAAGCTGAAGGCGTTCGGGATATCCATCCAGCACTTGGAATGTGACGCTAAAAGAGCACGGGCCAACATCTATGAGGAGGTCGATTTCCCATTCACCTCCCTTCGCGAGCCATCGTAGGCTCGGACCGCTGTCTTACTTCTGGGCGGACGCGGTGAGATCTATGTTCATCTACTTCAACGTAGTCACCGGGCATACGTTGAGTGCAGAGCCGTTGTCAATCATGACTCGACCGATGATGTGGTTGTTGCACTTGCAGACAATATGCAATACTCGGGAATGCGTGCATCCTTCAGAGGGGAGCTCGTTGTCTGAAAACGAGATGGTATTGGAGAAAATGGAGCTGATGGTTTCCTCCATCCGGTCCGGAGACGTCCCCTTGGGGACTTGTGCAGCCGTTAGGACCCGCAGGAGGGCTTCCCTATGTGGTTCCGAGCTGAGGAGGAGGGCCAGCAACGATATGTGGGCCGGAGATTTGGCCATCTATTCCACTACCTTATACACACACTTGCCTTGATATTTTCATAAAGGCTTCATCAGGCTTCAGCTTCTTCCTCGTCACCCTCTTAGGCGGAGTGCGCAGGACTCCGGGTATCACCTCTGTTTCCGCGGCGGGTGCCTTTCCCTTGTCTATGACTGCCGAATTCTCATTACCCGTCCCGAGCGAGTTATGCCCATGACGCCAAGTTGTTGCTCGAGGCTTCCAACACTTCCCTCATAGGTCCAGGGGACCTTGTCGTCCGAGTATGGTTCTCGGGTGGAAACATCTATGATGAACAGGGTAAGAGATGCGTCAATCCCGGTGAACCTGACTGCAGCTTCTGCGGAGACGTACTCAATTACAAAGGAGAGGGGCAGCCTTGCTCGCTTTCGCCCTCCCCTGATGTGCATATGGGGATCATGTTGATGGAGGGCCCCCGAGCCGGCCCATGGTCGGGGAGGGGATTAGCTTGTACGTTCGGAGATCTTACAGCATTGAATACGAGCTCCTTCGCATCAATCATCTCCTCTCTGGATCATCTCCCTTAACCTCCAGCAAGTGTCTAGGGTATGCCCTGGTGCCCCCCGATGGTACTCGCATTGCTTGCTCTGATCTTGGATGGTTGGATCGAAGTTCGAACCGGGCGCTATTGTCCCGATCTTGCCTGCGTGGCTGCGGTTGCCTGCACCGCCCTGTTGACCTTGCAGGGGCGGGAATTGTTGGGTTGGCTGAGAAACCCTCGGAGCCGAGGGTTGGTATTGAGGGGCTTGGGGTAGAGTAGGGGCATAGTGGTGGACGACGGTGACGGCATCGTAGGTGGGGGTGGAGGCGGTAGTGCGGAATAGTAGATCGGTTGGGTAGGGGTTGAGGCCGATATTGAGGTGCATGCGGGGCGTAGGAGAGAGCCACGGGAGGTGCAGACGTGAAATTCATCGAATATTGGGGCGCCGGATGTGCCGGGTTGACGGCGTTGACTGTTACCTCTTTCCCTCTTTCTTCCGATAGACGACGTTGTCATTGTAGAGGCCTTCTTCGAGGATTCTTCTCCTTTGCTGGTGGGGCCCTCCATCCTGCCGAGCCTGATTCCTCAGTCGATCTTTTTCCCAGCCTCGATGAGGTCGGAGAACGAAGAAGTGTGGGCCAATAAATGCGAGTAATACTCCTCTCAGCGTGGAGTGGAACATCTAGATCTGTTGTGCTTCGTTGATCGGAGGGATGTGCTTCGCCACTTGGGCGCACCATTTGGTGGCGTATTCCTCGAATCTTTGGCCTTGTGCATCTCTTCATGCTCAGTTCCAATAGGGTCGGAGGCGTTTTTGCACAGTATTGGTATTGATCGATGAACTTCCGGAAAAGGGCCGCCCAAGTAGGAATGTCCTCGGCCTTCAGAGACATGAACCAATCAAGGGCGGATCCCGATAGGCTGTCTTCAAATGAATGATAACGAATTCCTCGTGGTCCTAATATTGTAGCATCTTCCCTTGGTAATGGCGGAGATGGTGCTGCGGATCTGTTGTGCCTTCGTAAATCCTGAACTCCGAGATCTTGACCTTCGTTGGTAATCACATGCCCAGGAACAGACTATAGTCACCATAGTGCGCATCGGGTCGAGTATCACTTGCCCGCAGGGCCCGTATCGTTTCTTCCATCCTCTTGAGTCCTCACTCCTGCTCGGTGTCAGCCTCGGCGAAGAAGTGAGTCGGTGAGGCGAACTGGGCCGAGTGAGTCGGTGTGCCCTGTTCGTGGAAAGTGGTGTTTATGGGCGGCGTTGCTTGGTAGGAAAGTTGGTGTGAGGTTGTAGAGGCGGGTAGGAGGGAAGCTCTGCGGCTTGAGGGTGAGTCGGAGCAGGTGCGCTCGGCGCCGAAAAGACCATCGGCGGAGGGACAGTATAGATCGCGGCTGGGGCCGGTATGGAGACAAGTGGAGGTGCTGACGGGGCCTGTTCCGAAGACAAGAATGTTGCTGGTGGAAGAGGGACGGTTGTGGGGGCCGGTGGCGGCGGAAATGGACTGGTGAAAGGGTGGCCGTGGACGTATGCAGTGTTGGCGGCGGGGGCATCAAGGTTCTCCGGAATTTTGGGTTGGCGGAACCCAAGGGGTTGGATCGACTGTTGGCCCTTGTCCCGGTGGAGGCGTGGAGCTCGAGGATGCGCGGTTCGGTCCTCTGAGTAGGGCGAACAGTTCCGCCATGTTGGCTGTCATGCTCGCAACTAGTTGATTAACCGTGCCTTCGAGTTCCGTGATGCGGGCTTGGTCGTCGGAGGCGGATGACGTCAATGAGACTCGTGGAGGGGCGCCCCTGAAGACGTCGGGGGCGGGAGATGTGTCGGAGGGGCGCCCGAATACGCCGGGATATGCCTGCAGGAGTCGAAGGCGGCGGAGCGTGTGTTGGAGGCGATTGAGAATGAACCGGGATCGACGGATTGACTTCCTCAGAGATATCTACTCGGTCCTCTTCCGCCATCCTGAGACGCTAACGAGTCAGGTATTGGTGCGACACCAGTTGCGATTTGCCTGATTCCAAGAATGTGTAAGGACAATGTCGACATTTTGAACGACAAGTACGGAATAAATAAAAGAACAGGATGTCATGAGATGCATGGGTTTTCAAAACGCTAATGTCATTACATTGATTTGATTTGAGTTCATAGTTTTACAAAATACAACGCACGAAAGAAAAGGAACATAAACGTAAAGCCGACATCCCTTTGCGCTCGGTGGCCGGTTGAGAGCGGCGTAGGTCCGAGCAAGGGCAAAAACGGGCGCGTCCACTAATCCTAGGGGGGGAGATCTCGCGCGCCCTTGCACGCACTCGGTCCAACTTCGCGCTCAAACGGACCATCTCCCTGTCTAAATGTGCGACTCGAGCGCGTGCTCGAGCCAACTCCGTCTAAGCTCCCTGTAGTCCGCGACCTCCGCGTGAGAGTCAACAAGCTCGCAATGGAGCCTATCTCGTTCCTCCCTGATGGCCCGTAGCTCTGCGCGCATAGCCGCTTGGGTGGAGCTTTCGGCTTCGGGAGCGGGGTAGGTGTAGCTCGGGGAGTCGGGGTGGTCTAGGACCGTTGCGGCGACGTCGATCCCTGCGAATAGAACTGGGCCACGTATGCTAATGTGGCTGAGAGGGCCCGCTCTTCGTCGGTGGAATGCTCGGGGAAGTAAAGGCACTGTATGGTGCTTGTACGGACCCGAATGTAGACTCTCGTCGGGCCCCGCATTGCGCGCTTTTGGATCGCGCGGTTGGGAGTGTCCAACTTTTCCGTGGGGACGCGTGACGGACACGCGTGAGAGAAGGAGTCGCCACTTATCATTTTACGACCCGAAGGTCGAGGGCGGATAAGTTACCCGGGTCTAGGGGTATGGAACACCTAGTTGTTGTTAAGGCATTGGTCTGTGCGGAACCGGAAAGTCCGTGTTCGGGGGTTCATGTTACGTGCGGGCCTATATCCCGCACGCCCTTTCGGTACTCTGGTTTGCTAGGCTTGCATGTTTTATTATTTACCGCGTGGATTAAGTTGCGCTCGGCTCACACGTTTTGACACCGTAAATTCGATGAATTAAACGATGTCGGTTGAGAAGCCGAGAGAGAAGTAAATCTGCGTGTCAGGGAATTGGTTCACAATCTTGCGTTACAATTCATCGAACATGGAGGTTGAATCCCTGCGTGAACCAAACCGCGAGATCTTGGATTTAATTGTGTTGGGCAAGCATTAGACCGATTCGATTAATTCGACTCTCGGACCGTTCGCTCACCGACTGGAATTCTTACAGAATAAATGTACAAAATAAAATCCTTACAATGCTCTCGAAAACAATAAATAA
>NW_022204055.1:0-53590 GCF_007655135.1 Punica granatum
AGAGCTGGGTCCACTAGAAAAGCCAAAGAGAGCAGTCGGAAGAACTTACAGGCAAAGAACCCCAAAACAGCGGAGTTGGCACTGCGGCACTATTCATCACCGAATCACTGAAGCACCGAAAGGGTGCCCAATATGGAACTCTAAAAATCCCCCTTAGTGCCAAAGTGACCAACGACAACTGACGTCCGGGCGCATTTCCGGGGCATACCACATAAGCCGGGCGCGCCCCCGATCTCTCACGGACGCCTTTTCTGACAGGCAGCCCTCTCGGGGCCCGCTCCACTGACAAGCAGGCGGCCCCCTAAACGGGCCTACAGGCACCCAGGGACCACTGAGGTCATGAGACAAGCTTCAGACGACCATTCGGAACCCTACAGGGCTCCCCGAGGGACTTTTCAGTGGTAGCAAACGCCCCCCGATGAACCTTCAGGGCACATTCAAGGAAAACAGAGACCGCAAGCGATTCCCGAACACCTTAAGACATTCAGGGAACACTGAGAAAATCCCGGTCGCAAGTCCCTAGGTCTTCCGGGCCAACGGTCTTCGGTCGGGGACAACAAGCCAACGATGTCCCACGAAGCAAAAGGGTCACCAAAACGAATGTTAAGATGCACAAAGAGCGATCGGGGACCATGAGCACTCAATTCCACTCCGAACGTCCAAACAGGGCAAAACCGACCCTCGAGGCGCCGAGTCGCCCGAACACACTCGTTCTTACGACGTATGGCGATATTAGGCTCATTCCAACCCTCTTCGTTCAAGCATTCCAAATCTATAAATTAATTGGGCATCGGGATCGGACGCGCGTTCAATCGAGTCTCAAGCGTTTTCCGCTTTTCTCCTAATCAAATGGGACCCACAGCTCAGCCAAGCCAAGCCTCCAAGCCGCGGCTCAACCCCAAGCCACGGCTCAATCCCTAAGCCATGGCTCAATTTGGTGGCTCAAACCCAAGAAGCTCCCTCCACCACACAAATTCAAATATCTCTTACACCTTCTTACACATATCTCCCATCCATCACTTCCCATCACTTCTCCTCTTGCTTCCCCCACACTCTAAGTGACATTTCCCCATCCTAACCACTCTTCAAAAATTCGGCAGCCCCATAAACCCCCCTCTAAATCACACTTAATTTCACTAATTTTGCATCATTAGCCTTCTTATATAAGCCTCTTGGGTCATTAACTTAATCACAACTCAATTTCCATTCTCTCTCAAGCTTTCTCACTCTAGGAGAACCTCCAAAACCCTCTCAAACTCTAGCAATCAGCCCTGGTCGTTCAGCCCAAGCACAGCCCCGTCCAAGGCCGAAAATGCCGGAAAACTCAACCGTTTTCCGGCGACCGCCATCCAACCTGATCCAAACTTGACCAAACTTCATACCCCACATGTTTTCGACCTCCTAAGTCTATTTCCGACCTTAGATTTTTCATTTGAAGCTCCCAGCACTTCGTTCCATTTCTGTCCAGCTTCGGGTCCCTAGGGCGATTTCCCGGTTTCTAAGCGAGTTCTTCCTTCTCGACTTAAGCAAGCTCAACCAACTTCATATCCATCCCACATGTATTCGACCTCCCGAGTCCATTTCCGGTGTTAGTTTTGCGATTTGAAGCTTCCAGCTTGCCGAACCAGCTCTGTCCAGAACCGAGTTCCCTAGACGGTTTCACAGGCTTCCCGGGCTTCTTCGACGCTATTCCTTCCCACGACCATGGCGAGTCGTGCCATCACTTTCTAAGGGTTCCTCATGACCCTCACTCTCCCCCCGTGACGAGTTGGTCATGTGCCGATAGCCGCTCAACTGCGCAAGCGCAAGACCACCCTTTTTCACTCTTTTCCTTTACCGGGTTCCTCAGTTTTTTTTTATCGGTTTCTCTTTGCATTTCCAGTTGAAATCGGTCGTGGCGCATGCCATAAGCTGGTCACGAACACCAAGAGCAGTCCCTTAGGAGTCGGAGGAACTCGAGCCAGCTTGGTGCAATACCCAGAGCCTCCTTTGCAGTCGTTTCAACCCAAACAGCCCAGTCGGGTCTGTTCCTCTGGTTTTCCTTTCTGACCCGAATTTCGCAGGAACATACAGGTCAGCTCAGGTTGAACCTCGATACGAGCCACCTATCACCGTGATCCTCAGTCAGTTAGGAGTCCAATGCCACCGATCTTGCACCAAAATACCACCGGAGCCTCCGGGACAACCATTTCTTTCCGACCTGCCCAGTCGGGTCAGTTCCGCCCAGTCGGTTCTGTTTTTCTGCTAGCTAACCCAACTTTGTTTCTGATTTCCAGAAAATCTACATGTCCAATCCTCCCGAAACCCACCGCAGATGCGATCCTTGGTCTCTTGGGAATCCAATGCAACTGGCCCCGCACGAAAATTCCACCCCGATCAACCGGTACAAAGCCCCGACAAGCCGGACTGCCAGTCGGGTCTGCCGCCGACCCGACTTCACTGATTCGGGTCTGTTCATTCCAGGGGGGCAGAACCGACTTCCCAAGCCCTTTTTCCTGCTTTCCTCGACTTTTCCCGCATCCCGGGGCTACGTATAATCATTCCCAACTCAGAGAAGTTAGGACTTTTACGTTTTCGTTGCGTTTGCGGGGTGATAAAGCGGTCCATGACCGATTCGCATGCAAGTTTATGTTTTTATGTGTTTGTACATCGGATTATGCATGTCTTCATCGTATATAGTGCTAGCATGTCAGGAAATAGCTTGAATCGGAGTCGAGGAGACATCGTTGTCTCGAGCAAGCCAAAGGAGCCTCTCGGCCTCACCCCAAGGGAGGTGGCCGAGAGCCCCTCTTGGCTTCCTCTCGGGCCATGGATGGCCTCCTTTCCCCGACTCAAGTCATTTCCCGAGTTTTTATATTTTCGCTTCCCATGAGTCGGTGCCGTTTTATCGATTCCTCCAAATATCGTGTTTGTGCTTGTTTGTATGCGTTCCTAAGATCATGGCGGCACCGGCTATGTAAAAAATGTACGTTGTCATCGTGTTTGATGTTTTATGCATGCAAGAAACGATCAAAACCGATTCTTGGAATTGATTGTAATCACAATTTTCATTTAATTGTTGGTTTCATGTTAATTCGTATGTTAGGTACGTTAATATCGAATAACCATTTCATTGATCCATAACAATTGAGGTTCGTGGTCTCATTCATTAAACTACTTCACAAACGGAAACGGACATACCATTCGGCTAAATGAACCACTCGGCCTAAGTAATTGGATAAATTGAAAATCAACTCGTAAACTCGTCGACGAATCACTAAACAGTGAGAGTGCCCTTTTAAAATTCACAATTCAAAACATCGAGACGCATAACACGAATAGAATTAGTGTTTAGGGAGTACTCGTGCGCTATGACTCGAGTCAAGGCCCGATTTGAGGAGGCTCATGTCTAAGTACGCGAGTCCTCTTTGGACCTCTTCGTGTCATGCGATCCCAACTTCCACATACACGCCCTACACGTTTTACCGTTCAAAGGGCATGACCATCATTTCGTGATTCGCCGACATTCTAGGCGTTAGGGAGACCGAAACACCTCGATCTATGGACGGAAAAGGGCAACCCGTTCGGGTGCGAGTTTCATTCGTACGGCCCATTCCGTTCACTTTCGGTGTTTCTATCTTCCTATCGTAGATTCGGTGGTGAACCTTTTTATTTCAGTTGCAAAAGACGAAGAACCGGATTAATCATGTACTTGACTTAAACAAACATTAGATAATGGATAGGTGGAATATTAGATTCCAATCTAGAGTCAAGATACGAGTTTGGTTAATTCGGTGAAACTGCAGTGTCATCTCACTGAATAAGGATTCTAAAATAAATTCAGACATGTAATCGGCTTAGAACCATATGCTAGCCCACCATCTATGTTTGCCTAGGCTAGACAAATTGTTTGCAAATCAACCCCGATCGATAACTGATTAAATCACGTACATTTGACTTAATACACCACTTGTTTGTATTCATCGATAGTTGTCAGTTATTGTCTGTATTACGTCAGTTTTATCAGTTTCCTTCTGTTTTATCCTTGCCTATGATGATTTATTGCGGTTTGGGCCCAAGCCCATAGGTTACGTATTGCACGGGGTCCAATGCCCCAAATCACCGAACACGAGGTACAACGCCTCTTAACTCACCGAGCCGATGCAACCCGAGTGCGGAATGGGATCTAGCCTCGATTCACCGTCACACTCCAAATGCGGCCTATGTGAAGGCGGATTTGGATTGAGCGTGTGAAACGGGTTTAGATATCACCCAGGAACTCGATCGGTCCATCGGATACAACGAGAACCGACCGGTTCTCCCGTAAACCGTTGGATCGATCGGACCCGACTCCCGGCTCCTTAAGCCCGCGTTGTCTTAGTTCGTTCATCGGTTATTCAAAATACACGGTGAGTCGGAGCGGAATATTGGCCCAATGCAAATCGATCGGGATCCATTTACTTATTCAGTTGCACTTAGTAATTATTCGAGAAAACATTGTGAGAATTTATTTGTATATTTATTCAGTCACTTGTAAGGATCCCCGATCGGCGAGTGAGAGGTCCGAGTGTCGAACCGGTCAAATCGGGCTATTATACCCAAGAGATAACTAAGCTCGAATGCTCGCGGTCTTCGGTTCGCGCAGGGTATCGATCATCACGGTTCGATGAACTGTATCGCTAAGATAGTGAACTGATTCCTCGACGCACAAGCCTACTCATCTTTCGGATTCTTGGCCCAACTTGATCGATTCATCGACTTTACGATGTCAAATCGGGCGAGACGAGCGCAACTCTAAATCATGAGGTAAATAAACAAAAATGGCAAGCCTAGCAAGCTAGAGTACCGAAAGGGCGTGCGGGATATAGGCCTGCACTTAATAAAACCCCCGAATTCGGAATTTTCGGTTCCGTATGACCATTGCCTTAGCATTTAGGTGTACCTCGTACCCCGAGACCCGGGTAACTTGCCAGCCCTCGACCTTCGGGTCGTAAAATGGCAAGTGGCGACTCCTTCTCAAGTGCGTCCGTCGCGCATCCCCGAGAAGGTGGACACTCCCAAGCCGCGTGGCATAGGCTTCGCGCATGTGTGCCACGACGAGATTAAATTCGGGTGCGCACAGATAGACTTACCCGATAAACCAAGAAAGAGAGATTGAGCCATACATGGATGACAACGACCATGCCTTGGGCTCAATAGAGATATAAAGGACAAATGGATTATACTGCAAGGTAACATAAGTCACAAGATTCGTCGATAAATTGACTTTCCAATTACTTGAGTAGCAGTGATGCATAGCTAGATGCACTCACTGTTTGTAATATTGAAATAGAGATTTTGATATTACTGTCAACGAATCGGGAACCTACAGGGTCACACACTACGACTAAATCAATGAGATGGTTATGAAACATTGAAACTGTCTAATAGAGATTAGACGAGTTTAGGTGCAACTTATTAATCGGATATTTAATGAGATTAAACTTACCGATTAATTAGACACGATTTACTTATTAATTGGATCCGATTTATACATGAAATAGAGACGCACGGCGGCACGAAATAAAGCCATTTGGCTTTGCATGGACGGCCATATAATGGCATGCATGCATGCATGGCCACATGGAAGGCCATTTGATGGCCACGGTGAATGACCATGCAAATGGTCAACTCCATTGCATGTATATATATATATACATGATGGAGAATGGCTGTGATTTTTTCTTGGTTAGAAATGCATATGATGCATTTGTAAGTCTCTTTATGTAAGTGTGTATGCATATGTGTATGAACATTCGATCGAATTGTTCGATTCGAAGAAGTCCATTAGTCTTATAATTATTCGAGTTATACCGGTGTTTCCTTTGAGCATTGGCCGCTAGCACCGCCAATCTCGAAGTCCTGTCGAGGAAGTCGGTGTGAATACCGGTAGAGGCGTCATGCGTGGGACGCTCGGTCGACGGTTTTTAAAAGATTTCAGGTACACTTTATTTATTCCCATTCTATTAGTAGGTCTTGGAATCTAGTTTCACGGGTAGGAAATTTTGAATTTCTATTCCTTTTACGCTTTCGTAGGCCCCGTGAAACTAGCATGAATGGTCCTCAAGATAGCCGTGGGATCGGTCGAGCTCCCGAGTAATTTTCTTACCCCTTTTCACATGCCTGATCCGAGTTGTCCTCCGTTTGGACACTACTCGGATCGAATCAGTGACTCGAGGTTAGACCCCATGTCGTGCTCGGGTCGCACGCGCTCTGTGTGTATGGGGGCGTTGGACCCCGTGAGTGATGAATGAGGCGTTGAACCCGTGAGTGATGAATGAGGTGTTGGACCCCGTGAGAGTCGTATCCTAAGGAATCAAACTCGACCCGCAAGAAAATCGATAAAAACAAATAAGGACAGACAAAAACAAACAGGTTTACTTGGATATCGGGTTATAAACCAGGGTCATGTTTCTATCATATCAGACAAATACTGAAGAGTTTAGATGGTGAAAATCGACCATGGAAAGCTATGTAGCATTCGATTATGCTTAAGATAGAACTTGAAAGATATGATGCCTATCGCCAAGTCTTGGGTATGTGAGTTTGTTTATGTTTATTTGTTTTGTGACACTGAGGGCTTAACAAATTATGATAGAATTTGTCAGAAACCTAAAACATGAAGTTTTGCCCCACCCGTTTGCCCATGTTTTAATTATGTTGGCTTCGAAGTTTGATCTGTTTTTGTGTTTTAACTAATTCTAAGCACTGACTTAGGGAAGTGGGAGTGCGAAACACCACGAGGATGTGATGCGGACCTCACGAAGGATTGTGAAACCCGACAAACAACTTGAATTGATTCTTAGATCGTCAAATACAAATTCAAATAAAAAGGACTATTGATCCATTGTTTATAGAGAAACAAGATCCAATAATATCAAAGAAGGATTATTGATCGGTTATTTATGAAGAAACAAGAACCAATAATATCAAATTGTGCCAAACCTCACAAACTATCACACTTGATCCTTGAAGGAGTTCAATGACGAACAAAGGAGAAAACCGCACCAAAATAGTATGACCTCTGATCAGCTACTCAGCTTCTTTTATATAAGCCTAAGAGCAATTGGAAAGAAATAAACTTGACAACTAGACTAAATTTAGTTTCCTAAAACAACAAAGGAAATTAAATATAAGTCACCTAGAGTAGTTAGCATTGATTTTTGTCCAAATTCAGCACCTCCCCACTGTCCTTATGCGTCTACTCCAATTGTGGGTGGACTATCGACTATCTCATAGTAAGTCAATTGAATAAAACCCTTTGGAAGCCTAATTGAATTAGACTCAACTTGGCCCCAAAAGCCCATCATCAAGCCCTCCATAGCTTGTTAGATTTGTCTTGTCTTCGCTCATGTGATTGATCCACTCGAAACATGCAAGCCTCCAAGATCTTGTGCATCAACTCCCTCTTCATGAATCTGACTTCCAAGCTCATGTGCATCAACCTCATCATCATGCCCGCGATCCTCATCATTCTGCCTCTCCTCAAAAGGATTCGTCCTCGAATCGAGACCTACATCAATAGGAGAGATATCATAAACATTAAAAGTCGGGCTAACATTATACTCACTTGGTAAATCTATTTTGTTAGCATTATCATTGATTTTGGCTAAGACCAAAATGGTCCAATTCCTCGTGGATTCAATTTGGATTTCCGTTGGTTCGGAAATCTTTCCGTCCTCATATGAACCTACACCCACTCTCCGAGTTCAAAAGTTATTTTCTTCCGTCTCTTGTTGGCACAATAAGCATATTGCTTATTCTTCCTCAAGATATGTTACCTCACCTCTTCATGAATCTTCTTCACCATATTTGCCTTTTTTTTCCCCATCAAGACTAGAAATCTCACTCATAAGCAAAGGAATTAGATCCAAAGGCATTAATGGAGCGTACAATTATAGGCAAACTCAAAAAATGGTATGCAATCTTCCTAAGACTTCAAATTCTTTTTAATAACAGTAGGAAGAAGAGTGGACAATGTTTTATTAACGACCTCCATTTGCCCATTCGTTTGGAGATGATAAGTAGTAGAAAACAATAATTTAGTTCCCAACTTTCCTCACAAGGTGCGCCAAAATGACTAAAGGACTTAACATTCCGATCACTAATTATGCTCTTAGATATCCCATGCAATCACACTACCTCCCTAAAGAACAAGTCAACAACATGTCCGGCATCATCAGTTTTGCGACATGGAATAAAATGAGCTATCTTAGAAAATAGATCAACAACCACGAAAATAGAATCTCAACCTTTACTAAAACTTAGGCAATCTTAGGATGAAATCCATGAATATATCAGTTCAAGGCTCATTAGGAATAGGTAAAGGCATGTACATTTCATGGGGTTTTTCAGCACCCCATTTTGGTTCACCGGCTCCAACAGAGAACACTCGACCAAAGCTCGGGTCACTATTCACAGTCAGGGCGACAGGAGTGACCCTTCGGGCCCGGGGACAGGAACTACAAAAAAGAGGCAGGGACCTCCAGAAAGGCTCAGGGGGCAATTAGAGGAAGCAGATAGGCAGCAAACCTCGGGACAGCAGAAGCCGGCACTATAGCACTATTCATCGTCGGATCACCGGAGTGTCAAAAGGTATCCAATATGGGACTATAAAAATCTCTCTCAATACCAAAATGACCAATGGCACCTTCGAGCGCATTTCAAGAGTCTTCGGCTTAAGCTGGGGCACTCCCGAACATTTGCAGACGCCTTCCTAATGGGGCTTCCAGGACGCCCCGATCCACGAAAAAATAAACGGCACTCGAAAACAGGCCTGCACACACCCAAGGATCACCAGGACTAGGGAACATGTTTCAAACTGCTTTTCAGAACTCATCTCGGTCTCCTGAGTGGATCCCGACTCGGAAAAAGGGGGCCTTTTCTACACAGAAACATAGCTGGAGACCCTTTTAACAATTCATCGGTGCACGAAATCCGTGCCAATCAATCCCAGGGACCTCGAAGGCTTGGGAGATGAACCCTAATCACATTGCACAATCCGTGAATACAATTCTGGCAGTAAAAGGGCCCATTTCACTTGGAATCTTGCGCTCATAGCTCTTTTGAGGAAATGTTGACGTCCTAGCTTTGCACCATCCACTCCCAGCAACCCCTAGGGCCTGGGAAATCATTTTGGCTTGGACCAAGCAAAGCATACCGGTTTCCCGAGTGACGTTTTAATGGTCACAAACACTTCCTGACAAGCTTTCGGGACACGTTTTTGACAAACAGAGATCGCAGTGGTCTCCGAACACATCAGAACACTTGGGAAACACTGAGAGAACCCCGTTCGCGGATTCCTAGGTCATCTTCGATTATCGATCTCTAGCCGGGGTCGGCAAGTCAACCGTTCTGCCCAAAGTGCGAAGCACACCAACACGAGCAGTACAATACGTAGAGGCATGGACAGGCGACAAAAATGGACAAGTTGGCTCCGATCATCCATACAGAGCAAAACCGGCTTTTGAGTCCCCGGGTCACCCGAGTAGTCGCTTATAAGAAGCATGTCAATATTAGGCTCATTAAAACCGTATTCGCGAGTACATCGATAATTCGTCGTTCAAGCGAACCACAAAAATCGAACACGCGATCAATCGAGCCTCGAGCTTCTTCCGACTTTTCTTCTAGTCAAGTGGGACCCTTGAGCCAGCCAAGCCGAGCCGAGCCAAGCCCAAGCCGTAAGCCATGGCTCTCCTCTAAAGGGAAGCCAAATGAGCCTCATTCACTCATTTCAAAATATCTTCTTACACCCCTTCCCATCCATCACCTCCTATCAACTTTCCCTTAGCTTCCCCAACACTCAAGAGACCAATTCCCCTCCGTAATCTCTCTTAAGAAATTCGGATGCCCTAAGCACCACTTAATTGCACTTAACTTCACTCGATCTTGTCATTAAGCATGCATTTATAAGTCCATTGGGTCATTAACTTAAACACAACACAATTTCCATTCTCTCTCAAGCTCTCTCACTCTAGGAGAACCTCCAAAATCCTCTCAAAACCCAGCAACCAGCCTTGGTCGTTCAGCCCAAGCACAGCCTGGTTCAAGGCCGAAATTGCCGGAAAACTCAACCGTTTTCCAGCGACCGCCACCCAACTCAAACCAAACTTAACCAAACTTCATATCCCACATATATTCGGCCTTCCAAATTCATTTCCGAGTTTAGTTTTAGCATTTGAGACCCCTAGCCTGGCGTTTTAGTTCAGCACAGAAACAGTGTGCAACCGGGTTTCCACCGCCACTTCCGGATCCTAGGCGTGCTCCTCCATCCCACGACCATGGCGAGTCGTGCCATCACCTTCTAAGGGTCCCTCACGACCCTCGCTATCCCCCGTGACAAGGTGGTCACGTGCCGAGAGCATCTCAACCGTGCACAACCACCATTTGCCTCTTTCCTTCCATTTCAATTTTTTTTTTACAGTTTTTACCGGTTTTTTCTTTGAGTTTTCGGGTTTGCTCGAGTCTTGGCACACTACCAGCCTTCCATACCCATGTCCAGCAGTCCCTTGGGAGTTGAGAGGACCCGTGCCGACTTGGTCCAACACCCGGAGCCACCTTTGTAGCCGTTTCAACTCAAATAGCCAAGTCGGGTCTGTTCCTCCATTTTTCTTTTATGTACCGAACTTTGCAGGATCATACAGGTCGGTTCAGGTGCTTGCACGCCTCCAGCCACCTATAGGCGCGATCCTCAGTCTCTTGGGAGTCCAACGTAACTGACCCCGCATGAAAAAGCCATCCCGATCGACTGAAGCAGCTCCGACAACCCAAGCTGCCAGTCGGGTCTGTTTTCGAGTCTTTTTACTATTCTCTACGGCTAAATCTCATCTTGTTTGCTAATTTCAGGTCAGCTCAAGTTGAACCAAGCTACGAGCCACTTATAGCCGGGATCCTCAGTCTCTTAGGAATCCAACGCAACTGGCTCTACACGAAAAAGCCATCCCGATCGACCGGAGCAGCCCTGACAACCCAAGCTGCTAGTCGGGTCTATTTTTGGGTCTTTTTGCTGTTCTCTGCGGCTAACTCTCATCTTGTTTGCTAATTTCAGGTCAGTTCAAGTTGAACCACGCTACGAGCCACCGATAGCCGTGATCCTCAGTCTCTTGGGAATCCAACGCAATTCGCTCTGCGTGAAAAAGCCAGATCAACCGATACAGCCCCAACAAGCCGGATTGCCAATCAAGTCTGCCAGCATACCCGACTGCACCGATTCGGGTCTGTTCGTTCCAGGGGCAAAACCGACTTCCTGAACCCCTTTTTTCGACTTTCCTCGACTTTTCCTGCATCTCGGGGCTAGGTATGACCATTCTCGACTTAGAGAAGTTAGGACTTTTACGTTTTCTTTGCATTTGTGGGGCGATAAGGCGGTCTATGACCGATTCGCATGCAAGTTTATGTTTTTATTGCATTTTCACATCGTATTATGCATGTCTTTATCGTTATAGTATGCTAGCATGTTGTGAAAAGGCTCGATTCGAAGTCGAGGAAACCTTATTGGCTCGGGCAAGCCAAAGAAACCTCTCAGCCTCACCCTAAGGGGGGTGGCCGAGAGCTTCTCTTGACTCTCCCGGGCCATACACGGTTGTACGGACACGAATGTGGACTCTCGTCGGGGCCCGCATGCGCGCTTTTGGATCGTGCAGCTTGGGAGTGTCCACCTTCCCGTGGGGACGTGTGACGGACACGCGTGAGAAGGAGTCGCCACTTATCATTTTACGACCCGAAGGTCGAGGGCAGATAAGTTACTTGGGGTCTAGGGGTATGGAACACCTATTGTTAAGGCATTGATCTGTGCGGAACTGGAAAGTCCGAGTTCGAGTGTTCATGTTAGTGCGGGCCTATATCCCGCACGCCCTTTCGGTACTCTGATTTGCTAGGCTTGCATGTTTTATGATTTAACGCATGAATTAAGTTGCACTCGGCTCGCACGTTTTGACACAGAAGATTCGATGAACTAAACGATATCGGTGGAGAAGCCGAGAGAAAAGTAAACCCGTGTGTCGGGGAATTGGTTCACAATTTTACGTTACAGTTCATCGAACCATGGAAGTTAAATCTCTGCGTGAACCAGAACCGCGAGTTATTAGATTTACTTTTGTTTGGGCAAGCATTAGACCGATTCGATTAATTCGACTCTCCGACCGTTCGCTTATCGACTGGAATTCTTACAGATTGAATGTACAAAATAAAAGTCCTTACAATGCTCACGAAAATAATAAATACAAATTACAAATGATCAAATTCCAGTCGATTTGCGTTCGGTTATTATTTCGCTCTAACTCACCGTGAGTTTAGGGAAACACCGAAAAACTGAAATTCAATGTACGCTCTTACTGAATAGGGCGTTGGACCTTGTGAGTGTTGATTAGGGCGTTGGACCTTGTGATCGATGATTAGGGCGTTGAACCCTAATATCATTCGGCCTAGGGATCAGGCTTGACTATCATGACAAACAGGTGCAGAAAGGTAACACGCAACATGTTAATAACAGACAAAGTGTTTGTTACTGTCAAATGTATGTGTCTTAGCAAATTCATTGACCCAGGGGTGTTTTTGCAAGCAAATGCCATATTCTAAGCAAGCAATCATATTCAAAATATTTATCATTCGGCTTTGCTTTTGAGAACTTGATGAGCAAGATGTTCGTAGTCAAGTTTCATGTGTGTGGATTGCTTTTACAATGATTCGGTGTTATAACACTGAATTACCACTGAATTGATTCAAACTTGTATTTTGACTCTAGATTTGGAACCTAGAATTCCACCTAACCATTTTGTAGCATTTGGTTAAGTCGAGTGAAATGATTAGTCAGGTAATTGTATTTTCAATACAGAATACCCAACTGACATCTTAAACTGCGCTAGGATGTCGCCAAATCACAAAATGATGTTCTTGCCCTCGATCTGAAAATTTGTTTTCAGAAAAGGGACAACAACACAATACGGATTTGAAAGTATGAGGGTTTTGAAAAGGGCATTAACACCGTTTTGTAATTCATCGATGCGAGTTACAAATTAATGTCCAGTTCGTGCAAAGTTGTTTAAATTGAATGAATTAACCGTGTGAGCGTCCCGATTAACCCATTCATGGAATTAATGCTTAAGGTTATTGCCGAATGCATTAATTATGAAAACAATTCGTGACTCGACGACCAAGACGACTCCATAAGGATCGAAGATAGTTCGGTCTTATGACTGAAATTACCCTTGCAATCGAATGGACCCGAATGAGTCATCGATACCCGAATCCATGCATGTTTTGTTTTAAAAATACATTTTCATGCAATATTGCGAAGATAATATAAATTGCAAATTACACGAAAGCCGAGAACGGACTTAAAACGGGAAGAGGAAGCCTCGTGCAACACGAATAAGCCCATGAAGCTCTTGGCCACTACTCCTTGGAGAGAGAGCCGAGAGGTCCCATGGCCCGAATAGGGTTCCATGAGTTTTCTCCGTCTCATTTCGAATCATTTCTCGCATGCTCAAGCGACAAACACGATAAAATGACATGATTAAACTAAAGTCGGTATTGCCATTATTTGAATAACGCATTCGAACATGCAAACATGCACAAACATATTATTTAAGGAATCAATAAAACAATACCGACTTTATGCACGTAAGAAAATACAATGAAACTCGGGAATCGAACTTGGATCGGGCCAAGAAGATCGTTCCTTGCCTGAAAAAAGTAAAAGAGCATTCGGTCACCTCCTTTGGAGTGTGACCCGTGAGCTCCATGCCTTAACCGGGTCGGGATATTCTTCTCGGCTACGATCCAAGTGTTTCCCGACATGTTAGCACGTTAATTGAGGATGAACATGCATGGTATAATGTAAAAATGCATAAAAATATAAACTTGCAAGTGAAACATGCTTAACACAACTTGTAATTCCGTAAACACGCAAGAAAAGTAAAAAGGCCTAAATTCTCTAAGTCGAGAATGTTATACCTAGCATCGGGATACGAGGAAAGAGTCGGGGAAGTGTTTGAGAGTCGGGTGACTGGGTTGAATGCTTGGAAGGATGCTCGGGTGAAAAGGATGCACGTTCGGGCAAGGATGGGCGCGCGGTAGCTTGACTGCCACTATTCACCTGAGAGCACGGGACGAACTTCCAAGCCTAAAATACACCTGAAACCATAACTTAAAGACTTTGTGCGCACCCAAATTTTATCTCGTCGGGGCACGCGTGCACACGCCTATGCAACGCGGCTTGGGAGTGTCCACCTTCTCGGGGACGAGCGACGGACGCGCGTGAGAAGGAGTCGCCACTTACTGTTTACGAGCCGTAGGTCGAGGGTCGTTAAGTCGCCCGGGTATAGGGGCACAAGGTACACCTAAATGCTAAGGCAATGGTCATACGGAGCCGGAAATTCCGAATTCGGGGGTTCTATTACGTGCGGGCCTATATCCCGCACGCCCTTTTGGTACTCTAGTTTGCTAGACTTGCCGTTTTGTTTATTTACCGCGTGATTTAGGGTCGCACTTGACTCGTCCGTTTTGACACCGTAAAGTCGATGAATTAATCAAGTTGAGCCAAGAACCCGAAAGATGAGTAGGCTTGTGCGTCGAGGAATTGGTTTACTATCCTAGCGTTTACAGTTCGTCAAACCATGGCAGTCAACTCCTTGCGTGAACCGAGACCGTGAGTATTCAGGCTTTCTCGTCTCTAGGTAGCAATAGACAAACTTGACTGGTTCGACACTCAGACCTCTCGCTTGCCGATCGGGAATCCTTACAAATGAATGAATAAATGTACAAATAAGATCCTCGCAATGTACACTCAAATAATTACAAAGTACAACTGAATAAAGTAAATGGATCCCGATCGATTTGCATTGGGTCAATATTCCGCTCTGGCTCATCGTAAGATTTTGAGTAACCGACAAATAAATTAAAGCAACGCAGGAGCCAGGGGTCGGATCCGATCGGACCAACGAATAGCAAAAGAGTCAATGGATTCTCATGTCGGCCGCTGGAGTGGTCAAGCTCCCAGGCGATTGTCTAACCTCGATTCACGCACTCGATCCAAGTGGTCTTCCGCATAGACACTGCTTGGAGCAAGGTGGTGAGTCGGGGCTAGACCCCATTCCGCACTCGGGTTGCGAACGCTCGATGTACGTGGGGGTGCTGGACCTCGTGATCGATGGTTTGGGACGTTGGACCCCATGATAAGCGTGACCTATGGGTTCGGGCTCGAACCGCAACAAACAGCAAGTAACAGTGGAAAACGGAAGAAAACCGATAAAAACTGATAAAACAGATGAAAACAGAAAAATACAGACAAGTCGTGTATGATGCCAAGTTTATGTGATTTAGCCAATTATTAACCGGGGTTGATTGGCAGACAATCTCCCTACCCTAGGCAAACAAATGAATGTGCTAGAATGCAGTTGTAGGTCAACTATGTGTGTGAGTTTGTTTTAAGACTTTATTCTGTATAGTGACAGTGCGGTTTCACTGAATATGCCAAACTCGTATTTTGACTCTAGATTTGGAACCTAGTATTCCGCCTATCCATTATCTAATGTTTGATTGAGTCAAGTGCGTGATTGATCCGATTTTATATGTTTTGTGACAGAAATAATAATGCTAACTACCGAATCTACGGTAAGAGGATAGAAATACCGAAAGTGGATGAGATGGGCCATGCGAATGAAACTTGCACCCGAACGGGCTGCCCCTTTCTATCCATAGATCGTGGTGTTTCGGTCTCCTTAACGCCTAGGATATCGGCGGATCACGAAATGACGGTTATGCCCTTGGGCGGTAAAATGTGTGAAACGCACGTGTAAAATGGAGATAACATGACACGAAGAGATCCAAAGAGAACTCACGTATTTCGACTTGAGCCGCCTCAAATTGGGCCCGAACTCGAGTCGTAGTACGCGAGTGCTCTCTAGACACTGATTCTATTCGTGTTATGCGTCTCGATGTTATGAAATTGTGGATTTTGAAAAGGGAATTTCCACCGTTTCGTAATCCGTCGATGCGTTTACAAATTGATATTCGGTTTGTCCAATTATTTAGGCCAGATGGTTTAATTAGTCAAATGACACGTCCCATTTCCCTGTTTGTAGGATTATTTAGTGATTATGTCTTCGAGTCACGAATCTTATGGGTTCGATGGGTGATTGTCCAAAACTAACGCGCCTAACATGGGAGCTAACGCGTAATCAACGATTAAACGAAAAAAGAAATTACACCCAATTCCAAGAGCCGATTTCGAAGCGACAAAAGAGGCCAACTTAAACTCAAAGAGGGTCACGGGGAATTCGGTCATTCCATAATGGAGATGACCGAATATTTCCTTGACTCAATTTGAATTCCGGATGGTCTCTCGTATCGGTTCTAATCATTTCTTGCATGCATAAAACGTCAAACATGATAATAACACACATTCTATAAAGCCTATGCTGCCATGATCTTGGGTGCGCAAACAAGCACGTGATGCAAACACAAATATTGTATTTAAAAGGAATCGATAAGGCGACACCGACTCATGTGATAATAATAAGCTAAAATAAAACGTGGAATCCATCCCAAATCGAGACAACGAGACCACGGGTGGCCCGAAAGAATCATGAGGACCTCTCGGTTCATCCCCGTAGGGTATGATCGAAGGGTACCCTTGGTTCTCCCGAGCCGTCATGGTCTGTTCGACCTACATTCGAGTCCGTTTCCACCATGTTATCATATCATGACAGCAAACATTATAAGAATACGGGAAGTGAATGTATTTGGGGAAGAAGAGACCACTTAGGTCACGGGTGAGCCGCGAAACCTCATGGTCCCTTCCCGTAGGACCTAACCGTGAGACTTTGTGGCATGACCGGACCATGATGGCCTCTTCCTACGCGACTCTAAACATTTCCCGTCATGATGGACATAATATAATGATGAATGAATGTAACGAACGATGTGAACATGCATAAAAACGAATAAAAATCCAAGCTTGCATGCAATACGGTTATTAATCACTTTATCACCCCACAACAACCAAGGATCGAAGACCTAACCCCTCTAAGTCGTAGGGAGGTTATACCTAGCCTCAAAATACGAGGAAGAGTCGAAGAAGTGGCAAAGAGAGTCGGGAGACTCGGCTGGAACGAACAGACCCGAATCGGTACAGTTGGGTCGACTGGCAGACCCGACTGGCAGTTCGGCTTGTCGGGGATGTACCGGTTGATCGGGAGGGAATTTTCGTGCGGGGCCAATTGCGTTGGATTCCCAAGAGACTAAGGATCGCGCCTGCGGTGATTTTGGGAGGAGAGCACGTGTAGATTTTCCGGAAATCAAAAACAAAGTCGGGTCAATAAAAAAAAGGACAGACCAGTCGGGTCAAAACAGACCCGATTGGCACCCGATGAAGAAACGGCTCCACAGGAGGCTCCCGGTGGTCTTTTGATGCAAGGTTGATGGCATTGGACTCCTAACTGATTGAGGATCACGGTGATAGGTGGCTCGTAACGAGGTTCAACCCAAGCTGACCTGTATGTTCCTGCAAAGTTCGAGTCAGAAAAGAAAACCAAAGGAACAGACCCAACTGGGCTGTTTGGGTTGAAACGGCTGCAAAGGGGGCTCTGGATGTTGTACCAAGCTGGCTCAAGTTCCTCCAACTCCTAAGGGACTGTTCTTGGTGTTCGTGACCAGCTTGTGGGGTGCGCACGACAGATTTCAACCGGAAATGCAAAGAGAAACCGATAAAAAAACTGTGAAAACCCGGTAAAGGAATATATTAGAAAAGGGCGGTCTTGCGCGGTTGGGCGGCTCTCGGAACGTGACCACCTTGTCACAGGGGAGAGTGAGGGTCATGAGGAACCCTTAGAAAGTGATGGCACGACTCGCCATGGTCGTGGGAAGGAATGGCGTCGAAGAAGCCCGGAAAGCCGTGAAACCGTCTAGGGGGACAGATTCTGGACAAGGGCAAAACAGACTACTGGAAGCTTCCAAATGAAAATCTAAGGCCGGAAATGAACTTAGGAGGTCAAATACATGTGGCGTATGAAGTTTTTTTGAGGCTCGAATAAGTCGGGAAGGAAGAACTCGCCTAGAAACCGGGAAACTCCCTAGGGACCCGATTCTGAACTGGGCTGGAACTGCATGGTGGAAGCTTCAAATGCCGAAACTAACACCGGAAATGGACTCGGGAGGTCAAGTACGTGTGGGATATGAAGTTTGGTCAAGTTTGGTTCGGGTTGAGTGGCGGTCGCCAGAAAAAAATTGAGTTTTCCGACAATTTTGGCCTCGAGCCGGGATGTGCTTGGGCTGAACGAAATGTTGGAATTTGAGAGGAATTTGAGAGAATTTTTGAGTGAGAAAGCTAGAGAGAGAGTGCAAGAGGAGTTGTGATTAAATTAATGATCCAATGGGCTTATAAAGGTGGCTTTAATGGCTCAATTAGTGAAAACAAAGCACAATTAAGGAGAGGGTTAGGGGGATCCGAATTTTTAAGATGGATTAAGGAGGGGAAGTTGTCTTGAAAGGTGATGGGAAGTGATGGATGGAAGAGTGGAGTTGATGGGTGTAAGAGATATTTTGAAAAATGGGTGGATGAGGCTCATTTGGCTTGTCTTTAGAGGAGTGCCATGGCTCGCGGCTTGGCTAGCTCAAGGGTCTCACTTGATTAGGAAGAAAGCCGGAAGAAGCTCGGGGCTCGATTGATCGCGCATTCGATTTCCGTGGTTCACTTGAACGATGAATTATCGATGTATGCGCGAATACAGTTTTAATGATCCTAATATTGACATTCTTCGTATGAGTGAATGCTCGGGCGCTCGTTCGCGCCTCTGCGTGCTGTACTGCTCGTGTCGGCGTGCTTTGTGCTTTGGACAGAACGGTTTACTTGTTGGCCCCGGCTGGAGATTGATATCCGGAGGTGTCCTAGGAATTTGTAAACAGGGCTTTCTTAGTGTTTCACGAGTGTTCTGATGTGTTCGGAGACCACTGTGATCTCCATTTGTCAAAAACGAGTCCCGAAGGCTTGTCGGGAGGCGTTTATGACCATTAAAACGTCACTCGGAAGCTCGATATGATTTTCTTGGTCCGAGCCGAAATGATCTCCTAACCCTTGGGGGTTGTTGGGAGTGGGTGGTGCAAAGCTCGGACGTTAACATTTCCTCGAATGAGCTCTAAGCGCAAGATTTCGCTTGAAAGGGGCCCTTTTGTTGCCGGAATGGAACTCGGGAAACCTAAATGGATTGTACAATGCGATCAGGGTTCGTTTTCCTAGGCCTTGAGGTCCTCGGGATTGGTTGGCGTGGATTTCGTGCACTGACGGTTCATTAAAAGGGTCTCTGGCCACATTTCAGTGCAAAAATGGGCCCTTTCTCCGGGTTGGGATCCACTCGGGAGACCAAGACGAACTCCGAAAGGCAGTCTGAAACTTGTTCCTTGGTCCTGGTGGTCCTTGGGTGTGTGTAGGCCTGTTTCCGGGTGCCATTTATCTGTTCGTGAATCGAGCCTCTCGGGGGCTCCGTCAAGATGGTGTCTGTGAATGTTCAGGAGTGCCCCGGCTTAAGCAGGGTGCTTCTGAAGTGTGCCCGGATGTGCCATTGGTCAATTTGGCACTATGAGGGATTTTTAGAGTCCCATATTGAATACTTTCTGATGCTCCGGTAATCCGGTGATGAATAGTGCCACAGTGCTGGCCTCTGCTGTTTTCGGGGTTCACTGTTCGTTCGTTCTCCTGATTGCCCTTCTGTGCTTCTCTAGCGATTCCTGCTTCTCTTCCGTAGTCCATGCCCCCATGTCTGTTCGTTCGCCTCCGATTGCCGGGTCACGAATAGTAACCTAAGCTTTGGTCGGGAGTCCTTGTGTGGGGAGCCGATGAGCCAAAATGGGGTGCTGACAGACTTCAAATAAAAAAACCAAGTTCACCACTGAACTCCAAGGGTCCAAAACATATGGTCCATGGAATTTGAGAATTTTTTGAACTTAAGTCGGGATGATGAACATCGGCTTCCGACTTAAGAACTCAAAGCTTTCTTCGGGTTTTCTTCGGTTTTTCTCTCTTGGTTTTGAAGTGTTGAAGCTTGCTGGTTTTGGCTATGGAGTTGAGAGCTTTTCTTGAGGGAGAAAGCTTGGAGAGAGTGTGCAAGAAGAGAAGTGATTAACTTAATCACTTTTGGGCAATTTATAGGCAAAGCTAATGACACAATTAGCAAAAGCAAGTGCTTTTAACCCTCATGCTTGGCAAATTTCGGCCACTTAATGACGATGAGGATGAATGTGAGCCAAGTATCCTTCATGTGGAAGAGCCAAGAGCATTGACGAGCATTGATGAAAACTTGAGTGTTGTCTTCAAACTCTTCTTGATATTTTGGGCTAAGTGAGCAAGTTGGCTTCTTACATTGAAGAAGAAGAAGCCGAAACTTCTAGGGCAAGGGGCGGCTCATCTTGGGTAGCCCATGGGTCCCACGGCCGAAGAGGAGAAACCGGGAGAAAGTTTGGGTCTCGATTGGTTGTGCATTCGAAACTCGCGGTTAGAATTGAACGTCGAATTACCGATATACGCAAGAAAACGGATTTAATGAGCCCAACCAAATGTCTGTATGAGGCTTGGAAGCCGGTTTTGCTCATTTTAAGCATTCAGAGCAATGTCACCCACTTCTGACAGCATATCTTGTATCTGCACCTGTACGGACCCGAATGTGGACTCTCGTCGGGGCCCACATTGCGCGCTTTTGGATCACGCGGCTTAGGAGTGTCCACCTTCCCGTGGGGACGCGTGACGGACACGCATGAGAGAAGGAGTCGCCACTTATTATTTTACGACCCGAAGGTCGAGGGCGGATAAGTTACCCGGGTCTAGGGGTATGGAACACCTAGTTGTTGTTAAGGCATTGATCTGTGCGGAACCGAAAAATCCGTGTTCGGGGGTTCATATTACGTGCGGGCCTATATTCCGCACGCCCTTTCGATACTCTGTTTTGCTAGGCTTGCATGTTTTATTATTTACCGCTTGAATTAAGTTGCACTCGGCTCGCACGTTTTGACACCGAATATTCGATGAATTAGACGATGTCGGTCGAGAAGCCGAGAGAAAAGTAAACTCTCGTGTCGGGGAATTAGTTCACAATCTTGCGTTACAGTTAATCAAACCACGGAGGTTGAATTCCTGCGTGAACCAAAACCGCGAGATCTTGGATTTACTTTTATCGGGCAAGCATAGGACCGATTCGAATGATTCGACTCTCGAACCGTTCGCTCACCGACTGGAATTCTTACAGAACAAATGTACAAAATAAAAGTCCTTACAATGCTCTCGAAAACAATAAATACAAATTACAAATGGCCGAATTCTAGTCGACTAGCGTTCGGTTATTATTCCGCTCTAACTCACCGTGAGTTTAGGGAAAAGACCGAAAAACTAAAATTCAATGCACGCTCTCACTGAATAGGGCGTTGGACCCTGTGAGTGTTGATTAGGGCGTTGGACCCTGTGATCGATGATTAGGGCGTTGAACCCTAATATTATTCCGCCTATGGATCAGGCTCAACCCGCATGGCAAACAGGTGCGAAAAGATAACACGCAACATGTTAATAACAGACAAAGTGTTTGTTATTGTCGTGTTTACGTGAATTAACAGATTATTAACCCAGGAGTGTTTTTGCAAGCAAATGCCATATGCTAAGCAATCAAACACGTGCCAATGTTTTAGCATTCGGCTTTGGTTTGAAACTTGAAAAGGAGAGTCAAATCTCATGTATGTGGATTGCTTTTACAGTTGTTCTGTATTATGACACTGAATTTTCACTGAATTAGCCAAACTCGTATTTGACTCTAGATTTGGAATCTAGAATTTCACCTAACAATTATCTAGTGTTTGGTTAGATCGAGTGAAAGGTTAATCAGCATTTTGCATGTTTTCTGACAGAGATAACCGTTCTAGTTACCCGAGTCTATGTTAGGATGACAGAAACTCATCAGTTAGATAAGAAAAGGCTATGCAGATGAACCTGCACCTGAACAGGTAGCCCGTTCTTTTCCCGTACTGTAGTGTTTCTGTCATGCTAACCCTAAGGGTGTCGCTGAATTGTGAAAAGACGATTTTGCCCTTTATTTGAAAATTGTTTTCAGAAAAGGGGAAACATCGCAGTGCGGGCCACCTCGGCCTGTAGCCGGTGTCAACCAATTCCCTAGATCGTCCAAGATTATGCAAGAACCTCGAAAAAGCCAAAGAACCGGTCGATCTGCCCGGAAGTGATCTAAAAAGATCTTCTGTATCCTGACCTGAGTTACCTAGAATCAGGTAAAAACTCAAGTTAAGACACATAAGCCCTTTTCAGACGTCCATGCTACATCGGACCGCGCGTTTCGGGTTTTGAAATTAATAAGTTTGAAAAGGGCACCAACGTCATTTGACAACTCATCGACGCGAGTTATCAGTTAATGGCCAATTCGTGCAAACTTTATCAGTATGAAGTGGGTTTAATCATGTGAGCGTCCCGATTAACCCGTTCGTGACATTAATGCTTAAGGGTTGTGCCGATTGCATTAATTGTAAAAACGATTCGTGACTCGGCAACCAAGACGGGTCAAGAAAGACCGAGGATGATTTGGCCAACGATGGCCGAAACACCCTTTGGTCCTAATAGGCCCGAAAGGGTCTCCGAATTGCGAATCCATGCATGTTTTGGTTTGGAAAGACATTTCATGTGAAATTCTCGATGTAATTGAACTTGCAAATTACACGAAATCCGAGAACGGATTTAAAACGGGAAGAGGAAGCCTCATGGAACCCGAAAAGCTCCATGAGACTCTCAGCCTATTCTCCTTGAAGGAAGTCGAGAGGTCTCATGGCTTGTATTTGGTTTCACAAGTTTTCCCCGTCTTGTTTTGAATCGTTTCTCACATGCTCAAACATCAAACATGTTAAATAACACGATTAAACGAAAGTCGGTATTATCATGATTTAAATAACACATTCAATCATGCAAACATGCACAAACATATTATTTAAGGAATCGATAAAATAATATCGACTTCATGGATGTGAGAAAAACAATAAACTCGGGAAACAATTTAAATCGGGGCAAAGGAATCCGATCTTGACCCAAAAAGGTCAAGAATGCTCTCGGTTACCTCATGGAGAGGTTAACCCGAATGATCTCGGCTTTTCTGGGTCGGGATGGTTTCCTCGACTTCGATTTAAATATTTCCCGACATGCTAGCACGTTAAACGATGCTAAACGTGCATGATATAATGTAAAAGTGCATAAAAATGAAGTCTTGCAAGTGAACATGCTTTGTGCATCATATAACTTCATGAACATGCAATAAATGTAAAAAGCCCTAACTCCTCTAAGTCAAGAGTGATTTACCTAGCCTCGGGATACGAGGAAAGAGTCGGGGAATTGTTCGAGAGTCAGGTGACTTGGTAGAACGCTTGGAAGGATGCTCGGGTGCAAAGGATGCACGTTCGGGTGTGCATGGACGTCGGGCGTGCGGGCAGGCGTGCGCGAGCACACGGGCGGAGCGCTGGAGCGCGCTAGAGCGCGCGGGTGTGCGCGCTGGGGCGTCTGGCTCGCGGACGTGCTCACGGACAGGCGTCTGGCGCGCGGCGCGCGGCTGTGAGCGCGGGCGTGCGGTTGCGCGTGCGGCGACGGGTGTACTGTTCACCCAAGAGCATTGATGAGCATTGATGAGAAGTTGAGTGTTGTCTTCAACCTCTCCAAGATATTTTGGCTAAGAGAGGGCAAGTTGTCTTCTTGCATTGAAGAAGAAGAAGAAGCTTCTAGAGCAAAGGGTGATTCATCTTGGGTAGCCCGTGGGTCCCACGACCGAAGAGGAGAAACCGGGAAAAAGCTCGGGTCTCGATTGATCGCGCATTCGAAACTCGTGGTTCGAATTGAACGTCGAATTATCGATATACGCGAGGACACAGATTTAATGAGTCCGAGATTGGCATTTTCCGTGAGGAATTGCCAATTGTCTATATGAGGCTCGGAAGCCGGTTTTGTTGCTTTTATACATTCAGAGTGAGGTTACCCACTTCTGACAACATATCTTGTATCTGCATCCCACGTCTGTCATTTTGACAAAAATTATCAAATTACGTGGGCACTTGACCCTTAAGCCGATAATACAAATATGGAGCCGGAGATGTCCTAGGAGGCCGAAACTGGATTTCTCAGATTGCTTTCTGAGTTTCTTGGGCATCCGGAGATTACTGTGATCTCTGTTTGCCGATATTGGGCCTCTAAGGATGTGAAAAGTGCATTTGAGACCCTTAAAGCACTGCTCGAGGGGTCTAGATGAGTTGTGTGATTCATTCCGACGATTCCACATTGAGCCTTGAGAAGGCTAGCATTGTGTAAGGTAAGCATTCGGCGTCAAGTTTTCACAAAGAGGACCTTCGGATATGGATTTCCTCTGAAAATAGTCTTTTGTGTTTTTCGGAGGTTACTCAGGAAACCGAGAAGGGCTTTACTGTCTGTTTTGCCCAATTGCGAATGTCCACTGGAGTTTTTAGGGCAATGTAGTGTGAACTTCGTTTGCCGTAATTCCATCAGACCAGTCTCCGGTTATGCTCTTCCGAAGAGGGGTATGCCCGTTTTGTCGCTCGGAAGTCATTCAGAGTGTCTGTATGGCTTCCAAAAGACAATCTGAAGCATTGCTCGTGCTATGTATGATTGTGGGGCATGGCTGCATCTGATATTTGGAATTAACTTTTATCCGAGAAACCGGCATTTTTGGACTTCCACTGAAAAGTTGTCTGTATACAGAAAGTTATTATGTATAGAGCAGATGATTTGCAAAATGCCTTTGGGGACACTTTTCATCTATTTGGCGTTGGAGTGGATTTTTGGAGTCCAATATTGGCTATCTTCCGATGATCGAGCGAACTATCGGAAAATAGGACTATCTATGTGATAAATTAAAAATGCCGGTTTTGGACATTGTTGAGCTTTCTAGTCACTCTGTTACCCTTTGGTGACCCCTGGAGTCCTTCTGTCACATGTGCATGTCTTCTGCTCAATTTTGCCGACTTGAGGATGAATAGTGATTTCTACTCAGTTAAGTCGTTTTTCTGTATTCTGCTCAAGTTGTGGCTTGGACCATTGCTAATATCATTGTTTGGAAAGGTGAGCCAAAATGGGGTGCTGACAACTTGCCCCTCTTTGATTGCATGCTCGAGTAGAGGATGCAGCCAAAGACTTCAGAAGCACCCCAATTTGATAGCAATGATCGATATGGAACTTCCGATAACAGTCTTCTCCCTCTTACTTTGGATATGTGGGGATGTTATACCTGATGCAGAAATGTAAAAGTCAGGATGAACCTGAGGGGATGGACCCTTAAACAGAAGTTTAAAGTCGGGATGGACCCGAAGGGGACAGACCCCTGAACAAAAGAGTAGTCGGGAGGTACCCGAAGGAGATGACCCCTGAGCATAAAAGTAGTCGGCACGTACCCGAAGGGGACGGACCCTTGTGCAGAAAAGTAGTCGGGACGTACCCAAAGTGGACGGACCCCTGTGCAGAAAAATAGTCGGGACGTACCCGAAGGGGACGGACCCATGTGCAGAAAAGTAGTCGGGGCGTACCCGAAGGGGACGGACCCCTGAGCAGAAAAGTAGTCGGACCGTACCCGAAGGGGACAGACCCCTGAGCAGAAAAGTAGTCGGGACGTACCCGAAAGGTTTGCAATATGCACGGGGCGCATACCGAATGAACAACATGGTTCAAAGGCGCCTACCCAATGGACTTGCGGGGTGCGGGGCGTTTTGCCCGGGGGGTTTGCAATGTGCGGGGCGTTTTGCCCTACAGGTTGCATGGTGCAGGGAAAAGTAGTCGGGACGTACCCGAAGGGGACGGACCCCTGAGAAGAAAAGTAGTCGAGACGTATCCGAAGGGGACGGACCCCTGTGTAGAAAAGTAGTCGGGACGTATTCGAAGGGGACAGACCGAAGAGCAGAAAAGTAGTCGGGATGTACCCGAAGGGGACGAACCCCTGAGCAGAAAAGTAGTCGGGACGTACCCGAAGGGGACGGACCCCTGTGCAGAAAAGTAGTCGGGATGTACCCGAAGGGGACGAACCCCGGAGCAGAAAAATTGTCGGGACGTACCCGAAAGGTTTGCAATATGCACGGGGCGCATACCGAATGAACAACATGGTTCAAAGGCGCCTACCCAATGGACTTGCGGGGTGCGGGACGTTTTGCCCGGCGGGTTGCATGGTGCAGAGAAAGTAGTCGGGACGTACTCGAAGGGGACGGACCCCTGAGCAGAAAAGTAGTCGGGACGTACTCGAAGGGGACGGACCCCTGAGCAGAAAAGTAGTCGGGACGTACCCGAAAGGTTTGCAATATGCACGGGGCGCATACCGAATGAACAACATGGTTCAAAGGCGCCTACCCAATGGACTTGCGGGGTGCGGGGCGTTTTGCCCGGGGGGTTTGCAATGTGCGGGGCGTTTTGCCCTACAGGTTGCATGGTGCAGGGAAAAGTAGTCGGGACGTACCCGAAGGGGACGGACCCCTGAGAAGAAAAGTAGTCGAGACGTATCCGAAGGGGACGGACCCCTGTGTAGAAAAGTAGTCGGGACGTATTTGAAGGGGACAGACCGAAGAGCAGAAAAGTAGTCGGGATGTATCCGAAGGGGACGAACCCCTGAGCAGAAAAGTAGTCGGGACGTACCCGAAGGGGACGGACCCCTGTGCAGAAAAGTAGTCGGGATGTACCCGAAGGGGACGAACCCCGGAGCAGAAAAATTGTCGGGACGTACCCGAAAGGTTTGCAATATGCACGGGGCGCATACCGAATGAACAACATGGTTCAAAGGCGCCTACCCAATGGACTTGCGGGGTGCGGGACGTTTTGCCCGGCGGGTTGCATGGTGCAGAGAAAAGTAGTCGGGACGTACTCGAAGGGGACGGACCCCTGAGCAGAAAAGTAGTCGGGACGTACTCGAAGGGGACGGACCCCTGAGCAGAAAAGTAGTCGGGACGTACCCGAAAGGTTTGCAATATGCACGGGGCGCATACCGAATGAACAACATGGTTCAAAGGCGCCTACCCAATGGACTTGCGGGGTGCGGGGCGTTTTGCCCGGGGGGTTTGCAATGTGCGGGGCGTTTTGCCCTACAGGTTGTATGGTGCAGGGAAAAGTAGTCGGGACGTACCCAAAGGGGACGGACCCCTGAGAAGAAAAGTAGTCGAGACGTATCCGAAGGGGACGGACTCCTGTGTAGAAAAGTAGTCGGGACGTATTTGAAGGGGACAGACCGAAGAGCAGAAAAGTAGTCGGGATGTATCCGAAGGGGACGAACCCCTGAGTAGAAAAGTAGTCGGGACGTACCCGAAGGGGACGGACCCCTGTGCAGAAAAGTAGTCGGGATGTACCCGAAGGGGACGAACCCCAGAGCAGAAAAATTGTCGGGACGTACCCGAAAGGTTTGCAATATGCACGGGGCGCATACCGAATGAACAACATGGTTCAAAGGCGCCTACCCAATGGACTTGCGGGGTGCGGGACGTTTTGCCCGGCGGGTTGCATGGTGAAGAGAAAAGTAGTCGGGACGTACTCGAAGGGGACGGACCCCTGAGCAGAAAAGTAGTCGGGACGTACTCGAAGGGGACGGACCCCTGAGCAGAAAAGTAGTCGGGACGTACCCGAAAGGTTTGCAATATGCACGGGGCGCATTCCGAATGAACAACATGGTTCAAAGGCGCCTACCCAATGGACTTGCGGGGTGCGGGGCGTTTTGCCCGGGGGGTTTGCAATGTGCGGGGCGTTTTGCCCTACAGGTTGCATGGTGCAGGGAAAAGTAGTCGGGACGTACCCGAAGGGGACGGACCCCTGAGAAGAAAAGTAGTCGAGACGTATCCGAAGGGGACGGACCCCTGTGTAGAAAAGTAGTCGGGACGTATTTGAAGGGGACAGACCGAAGAGCAGAAAAGTAGTCGGGATGTATCCGAAGGGGACGAACCCCTGAGCAGAAAAGTAGTCGGGACGTACCCGAAGGGGACGGACCCCTGTGCAGAAAAGTAGTCGGGATGTACCCGAAGGGGACGAACCCCGGAGCAGAAAAATTGTCGGGACGTACCCGAAAGGTTTGCAATATGCACGGGGCGCATACCGAATGAACAACATGGTTCAAAGGCGCCTACCCAATGGACTTGCGGGGTGCGGGACGTTTTGCCCGGCGGGTTGCATGGTGCAGAGAAAAGTAGTCGGGACGTACTCGAAGGGGACGGACCCCTGAGCAGAAAAGTAGTCGGGACGTACTCGAAGGGGACGGACCCCTGAGCAGAAAAGTAGTCGGGACGTACCCGAAAGGTTTGCAATATGCACGGGGCGCATACCGAATGAACAACATGGTTCAAAGGCGCCTACCCAATGGACTTGCGGGGTGCGGGGCGTTTTGCCCGGGGGGTTTGCAATGTGCGGGGCGTTTTGCCCTACAGGTTGTATGGTGCAGGGAAAAGTAGTCGGGACGTACCCAAAGGGGACGGACCCCTGAGAAGAAAAGTAGTCGAGACGTATCCGAAGGGGACGGACTCCTGTGTAGAAAAGTAGTCGGGACGTATTTGAAGGGGACAGACCGAAGAGCAGAAAAGTAGTCGGGATGTATCCGAAGGGGACGAACCCCTGAGTAGAAAAGTAGTCGGGACGTACCCGAAGGGGACGGACCCCTGTGCAGAAAAGTAGTCGGGATGTACCCGAAGGGGACGAACCCCAGAGCAGAAAAATTGTCGGGACGTACCCGAAAGGTTTGCAATATGCACGGGGCGCATACCGAATGAACAACATGGTTCAAAGGCGCCTACCCAATGGACTTGCGGGGTGCGGGACGTTTTGCCCGGCGGGTTGCATGGTGAAGAGAAAAGTAGTCGGGACGTACTCGAAGGGGACGGACCCCTGAGCAGAAAAGTAGTCGGGACGTACTCGAAGGGGACGGACCCCTGAGCAGAAAAGTAGTCGGGACGTACCCGAAAGGTTTGCAATATGCACGGGGCGCATTCCGAATGAACAACATGGTTCAAAGGCGCCTACCCAATGGACTTGCGGGGTGCGGGGCGTTTTGCCCGGGGGGTTTGCAATGTGCGGGGCGTTTTGCCCTACAGGTTGCATGGTGCAGGGAAAAGTAGTCGGGACGTACCCGAAGGGGACGGACCCCTGAGAAGAAAAGTAGTCGAGACGTATCCGAAGGGGACGGACCCCTGTGTAGAAAAGTAGTCGGGACGTATTTGAAGGGGACAGACCGAAGAGCAGAAAAGTAGTCGGGATGTATCCGAAGGGGACGAACCCCTGAGCAGAAAAGTAGTCGGGACGTACCCGAAGGGGACGGACCCCTGTGCAGAAAAGTAGTCGGGATGTACCCGAAGGGGACGAACCCCGGAGCAGAAAAATTGTCGGGACGTACCCGAAAGGTTTGCAATATGCACGGGGCGCATACCGAATGAACAACATGGTTCAAAGGCGCCTACCCAATGGACTTGCGGGGTGCGGGACGTTTTGCCCGGCGGGTTGCATGGTGCAGAGAAAAGTAGTCGGGACGTACTCGAAGGGGACGGACCCCTGAGCAGAAAAGTAGTCGGGACGTACTCGAAGGGGACGGACCCCTGAGCAGAAAAGTAGTCGGGACGTACTCGAAGGGGACGGACCCCTGAGCAGAAAAGTAGTCGGGACGTACCCGAAGGGGACGGACCCCTGAGCAGAAAAGTAGTCGGGACGTACCCGAAGGGGACGGACCCCTGAGCAGAAAAGTAGTCGGGACGTACCCGAAAGGGACTGACCCCTGTGCAGAAAAGTAGTCGAGACGTACCCGAAAGGGACTGACCTCTGTGCAGAAAAGTAGTCGGGACATACCCGAAGGGGACGGACCCCTGAGCAGAAAAGTTATCGGGACGTACCCGAAGGGGACGGACCCCTGTGCAGAAAAGTAGTCGGGACGTACCCGAAGGGGACGGACCCCTGTGTAGAAAAGTAGTCGGGACGTACTCGAACGGGACGGACCCTTGAGCAGAAAAGTAGTCGGGACGTACCCGAAGGAGACGGACCCCTATGCAGGAAAGTAAAGTTGCATGGGATGCATTGCAGGATGAAAATGCTTGCAAAATGTAAATGCAAACGCTGGGGAGTTATTTGAGGTGCGGAAGAAATTATTGTGATTCTTCCATCACTGAGCTTGTCCGTGCTGCTATCAATGTTGTTGCAGAATGCTTCGTTACTTGCCAACTGATTGCGATGCAACTGAGTGCCTGGAGTGCTACTCTGAAGATTCTCCTCTTTCAATTCCTGTTCGGGTCCATCCCTGTTTAAATTCCTGTTCGGGTCCATCCCGGTTTAAATTCCTGTCCGGGTCCATCCCGGTTTAAATTCCTGTTTCGGGTCCATCCCGGTTTACATTCCTGTTTTCGGGTCCATCCCGAATTAAATTCCTGTTTCGGGTCCATCCGGTTTAAAATTCCTATTTCGGGTTCATCCCGGTTTAAATTCCTGTTCGGGTCCATCCCGGTTTAAATTTCTGTATGGGGTCCATCCCGGTTTAAAATTCCTGTTTCGGGTCCATCCCGGTTTAAAATTCCTGTTTCGAGTCCATCCAGGTTTAAATTCCTGTTCGGGTCCATCCCGGTTAAAATTCCTGTTTCGTGTCCATCCCGGTTTAAAATTCCTGTTTCGGGTCCATCTCGGTTTCAATTCCTGTTCGGGTCCATCCCGATTTAAATTCCTGCTCGGGTCTATCCCGGTTTAAATTCTTGTTTCGAGTCCATCCCGGTTTCAATTCCTGTTTTCGGGTCCATCTCGGTTTAAATTCCTATTTTCGGGTCCATCCCGGTTTAAATTCCTTTTCGGGTCCATCCCGGTTTAAATTCCTGTTTCGGGTCCATCCCGGTTTAAATTCCTGTTCAGGTCCATCCTGGTTTAAATTCCTGTTTCGGTTCCATCCCGGTTTAAAATTCTTGTTTCGGGACCATCCCGGTTTAAATTCCTGTTCGGGTCCATCCTGGTCTCAATTCCTGTTCGGGTCCATCCCGGTTTGAATTCTTGTTTTCGGGTCCATCCCGGCTTAAATTCCTGTATTCGGGTCCATCCCGGTTTAAATTCCTGTTCGGGTCCATCCGGGTTTAAATTCCTGTTTTCGGGTCTATCCAGGTTTAAATTCCTTTTTCGGGTCCATCCCGGTTTAAATTCCTGTTTTCGGGTCCATCCAGGTTTAAATTCCCGTTTCGGGTCCATCCCGGATTAAATTTCTGTTTCGGGTCCATCCCGGTTGTCAGCACCCCATTTTGGCCCACCAGCTTCCCACACGAGAATTCCCGACCAAAGCTCGGGACACTATTCATCATCCGGCGATCAGAGGAAAATAGGCGGGCACGGAGTCATGAACAATAGGAGAAGAGCACGGTCCACTGGGAAAGGCGAAAGAGAGCAGTCAGAAGAGCGACCGAACAAAGAATCCCGAAAACGACGGAGCTGGCACTATGGTACTATTCATCACCTAGTCACCGAAGCACCAAAAGGTGCATAATATGGGACTCTAAAAATCCCTTTTGGTGCCAAAATGACCAATGGCACATCCGGGCACACTTCAGAAGCACCCTGCTTAAGCCAGGGCACTCCCGAACATTCACAGACGCCTTCCTAACGGGGCCCCTGAGAGGCCCGATTCACGAACAGATAAACGGCTCCTGAAAACAAGCCTGCACATACCCAAGGACCACCAGGACCAAGGAACAAGTTTTAGACTGCCTTTCGGAGTTCGTCTTGGTCTCCCGAGTGGATCCCGACCTGGAGAAAAAGTCCCTTTTTGCACAGAAACGTGGCTAGAGACCCTTTAAATGAACCGTCAGTGCACGAAATCCGCGCCAACCAATCCCGAGGACCTCAAGGCCTGGGAAAACGAACCCTGATCGCATTGCACAAACCATTTAGGTTTCTCGAGTACTATTTCGGCAACAAAAGGGCCCCTTTCAAGCGGAATCTTGCACTTAGAGCTCACTTGAGGAAATGTTGACGTCCGAGCTTCGCACCATCCACTCCCAACAACCCCCAGGGGCTAGGAAATCATTTCGGTTCTGACCAAGCAAGTCATACCGATCTCCCGAGTGACATTTCAATGGTCACGAATGCCTCCCGACAAGCCTTCGGGACTCGTTTTTGACAAACGGAGATCACAGTGGTCTCTGAACACATCAGAACACTCGGGAAACACTGAGAAAGCCCCATTCGAGGATTCTTAGGACGCCTCCGGATATCGATCTCCAACCGAGGCCAACAAGAAAACCGTTCTGCCCAAAGCACAAAGCACGCCGACACGAGCAGTACAGCACGCAGAGGCACGAACGAGCAACAGAAACGGACAACTTCACTCTGATCATCCAAACGGAGCGAAACCGGCTTTTGAGTCCCCGGCTACCCGAGCATTTACTTACACGAAGCATGTCAATATTAGGCTCATTAAAATCGCATTCGCGCGTACATCGATAATTCGTCGTTCAAGCGAACCACGAAAATCGAATGCGTGATCAATCAAGCCCCGAGCTTCTTCCGGCTTTCTTCCTAATCAAGTGGGACCCTTGAGCTAGCCAAGTCAAGCTGAGCCGAGCCGAGCCAAGCCGCGAGCCATGGCTCTCCTCTAAAGACAAGCCAAATGAGCCTCCACCACCCATTTCAAAATATCTCTTACACCCCATCACTTTTCTTCTTCTATCCATCACCTCCCATCAACTTTTCAAGACAACTTCCTCACCCTAATCTTCCATCCAAAATTCGGAATCCCTAAGCACCTATTAATTGCACTTAGTTTTCACTAAACAAGCCATTAAGTCTTCCTTTATAAGCCCATTGCATCATTAACTTAATCACAACTCAACTCCCATCATCTCTCTAGCCTTCTCACTCTAAGAAACCCTCTCCAAGCCCTCTTAAAGTTCAGCAAATTTCAGAATTCGTGCAGCCCCTCCCCAGCCCAGAAACCGGGCAAAACAAGGCCAAACCAATCCCGTTTTCCGGCGACCGCCACCCAACCTTAGCCGACTTCAACCAAACTTCATATCCCACATGTTTTCGACCTCCTAAGTCCATTTCCGACCTTATATTTTTCATTTGAAGCTCCCAGCACCTCGTTCCAGCTCTGTCCAGAAACAGTCCCTTAAGCGTTTTCCCGGTTTCTATGCGAGTTCTTCCCTCTCGACTTAAGCAAACTCAACCAAACTTCATATCCCACATGTTTTCGACCTCCTAAGTCCATTTCTGACATTATATTTTTCATTTGAAGCTCCCAGCACCTCGTTCCAGCTCTGTCCAGAAACAGTCCCTTAAGCGTTTTCCCGGTTTCTATGCGAGTTCTTCCCTCTAAACTTAAGCAAACTCAACCAAACTTCATATCCCACATGTTTTCGACCTCCTAAGTCCATTTCCGAGCTTAGTTTTTGCATTTGAACCCTTCAGCCTCGCGTTCCAGAGTTGAGCAGAATCAGGTTTCACGGGTGCATTCCGGGCTTCTTCGACGCCACTCCTTCCCACGACCATGGCGAGTCGTGCCATCACTTTCTAAGGGTTCCTCATGACCCTCACTCTCCCCCGTGACGAGGTGGTCACGTGCCGAGAGCCGCTCAACCGCGCACCACCGCCATTTCTCTCTTTTCTCCCTTCACAGATTTTTTTCCAGTTTTTACCGGTTTTCTTTGCATCTCTCAGGAAAATCGACATGTCTAATCTTCACAAAACCACTGCAGGCATGATCCTCAGTCAGTTAGGAGTCCAATGCCACCGATCTTGCACCAAAAGACCACCGGGAGCCTCCCGTAGAGTCGTTTCTTCATCGGGTGCCAGTCGGGTTTGTTCCTCTGGTCGTCTTTTCTAACCCGAACTTCGCAGGAACGTACAGGTCAGCTCGGATTGAATCTCACTACGAGCCACCTATCACCGTGCTCCTCACTCAGTTAGAAGTCCAATGCCACTGACTTTGCATCAAAAGACCACCAGGAGCCTCCTGTAGAGCCTTTTCTTTGCCGGGTGCCAGTCGGGTCTGTTTGTCCCGACTGGATCTGTCTTTTTTTTACTAACCCGATTTTGTTTTTGATTTCCGGAAAATCTACGCATGCTCTCCTTCCGAAACCACCACAGGCGCGATCCTTAGTCTCTTGGGAATCCAACGCAACTGGCCCCGCGCGAAAATTCCATCCCGATCAACCGGTACAGCCCCGACAAGCCGGACTGCCAGTCGGGTCTGTCGCCGACCCGACTTCACTGACTCGGGTCTGTTCGTTCCAGGGGGCAGAATCGACTTCCCGAAGCCGTTTTCCGACTTTCCTCGACTTTTCCCGCATCCCGGGGATAGGTATCATTCCCGACTTAGAGAAGTTAGGACTTTTACGTTTTCTTTGCGTTTGTGGGGAGATAAGGAGGTCCATGACCGATTCGCATGCAAGTTCATGTTTTTATGTGTCTTTTACATCGTATTATGCATGTATTCATCGTATGTAGTGCTAGCATGTCGGGAAATAGTTTGAATCGGAGTCGAGGAGACCTCGTTGGCTCGAGCAAGCCAAAGGAACCTCTCGGCCTCACCCCAAGGGAGGTGGCCGAGAGCCCCTCTTGGCTTCCTCGGGCCATGGATGGCCTCCTTTCCCCGACTCAAGTCGTTTCCCGAGTTTTTACATTTTTGCTTTCCATGAGTCGGTGCCGTTTTATCGATTCCTCTAAATATCGTGTTTGTGCTTGTTTGTAAGATTAATTGCGTTCTTAAGATCATGGCGGCACCGGCTATGTAAAAAATGTACGTTATCATCGTGTTTGATGTTTTATGCATGCAAGAAACGGTCAAAACCGATTCTTGGAATTGATTGTAATCACAATTTTCATTTAATCGTTGGTTTCATGTTAATTCATATGCTAGATACGTTAATATCGAACAATCATTTCATTGATCCATAACAATTGAGGTTTGAGGTCTCAATCATTAAACCAATCCCACAAACGGGTCAAACGGGACGTATCATTCGGCTAATTAAAACACTTGGACTAAACAGTTGGGCAAATTGATTATTAATTCATAAACGCATCAATGATTTACGGAACGGTGAGAATGCCCTTTTCCATTTAAAGCTCACAATTTCAAAACACCGAGACACGTAACACGAATAGAATAGACGTCTAACGAGTACTCGCGTGCTATGACTCGAGTCCGGGCCCGATTTGAGGCGGCTCGAGTCAAGACGCGCGAGTCCTTCTTGGACTTCTTCGTGTGACGCGATCTCCAATTTATACACGAACATTGCAATTTTATCATCCAAGGGCATAATCGTCATTCCGTGATTCACCGATACCCTAGGCGTTAGGGAGTTGGAAACACTTCGATCTATGAAAGAAAAGGGCAACCCGTTCGGGTGCGAGTTTCATTCGCACGGCCCATTCCGTTCACTTTCGGTGTTTCTATCTTCCTATCGTAGATTCGGTGGTGAACATTTTATTTCAGTTACAAAACACGAAAAACTGGATTAATCATACAGTTGGCTTAATTAAACATTAGATAATGGATAAGCGGAATGATAGATTCCAATCTAGAGTCAAAACACGAGTTTGGCTAATTCGGTGAAACCGCAGTGTCACCTCACTGAATAAGAGTCTTAAAACAAACACACACATGTAATTGGCTTAGAACCCTATTCTAATCCACCATCTATGTTTGCCTAGGTTAGATACATTGCTTGCTAATCAACCTCGGTTAATAACTGATTAAATCACGTACATTCGGCCTAATACACAACTCGTCTGTATTCACCGATACTTATCAGTTGTTGTCTGTATTTCATCAGTTTTATCAGTTTTCTTCTATTTTATTCTTGCTTTTGCTGATTTGTCGCAATTCGGGCCCGAGCCCATAGGTTACGTGTTACACGGGGTCCAATGCCCCAAACCACCGAACACGAGGTCCAACGCCTCCTAATTCATCGAGCGCGCGCAACCCGAGTGCGGAATGGGATTTAGCCTCGATTCACCGTTACACTCTGAACATGGCCTATGTGGAAGGCAATTTGGATTGGGCGTGTGAAACGGATCTAGATATCACCCAGGAGCTCGATCGACCCAACGGTTACGGTGGGAATCAACCGATTCTCCTGTAAACCGTTGGATCGATCGGACCCGACCCCCGGCTCCTTGAGCCCGCGTTGCCTTAATTCACTTATCGGTTATTCAAAATACACGGTGAGCCGGAGCGAAATAGTGGCCCAATGCAAACCGATCGGGATCCATTTACTTATTCGGTTATACTTTGTAATTGTTCGAGAGAACATTATGAGAATTCTATTTGTATGTTCATTCATCTACTTGTAAGGATCCCCGATCGGTGAGCGAGAGGTCCGAGTGCCAGATCGGTTAAGTTGGTCTATCGCCACCAAAGGGTGAGTAAGCTTGGATACTCGTGGTTTCGGTTCACGCAGGGAATCGACCATCATGGTTCGATGAACTGTAACGCTAAGATAGTGAACCGACTCCTCGATGCACAAGCCTACTCATCTTTCGGACTCTTGGCCCAACTTGATCAATTCATCGAATTTACGGTGTCAAAACGGGCGAGTTGAGTGCAACTCTAAATCACGCGATAAATAAACAAAATGGCAAGCCTAGTAAGCTAGAGTACCGAAAGGGCGTGCGGGATATAGGCCCGCATGTAATAGAACCCCTGAATTCGAAATTTCTGGTTCCGTACGACCATTGCCTTAGCATCTAGGTGTACCTCGTACCCCTAGACCCGGGTAACTTGCTGGCCCTCGACCTTCGGGTCGTAAAATGGCAAGTGGCGACTCCTTCTCACGTGCGTCCGTCGCGCATCCTTGAGAAGGTGGACACTCCCAAGCCGCGTTGCATAGGCTTTGCGCATGCGTGCCCCGATGAGATTAAATTCGGGTGCGCACACCGGTTTAAATTCCTATTTCGGGTCCATCCCGGTTTAAATTCTTGTTTCGGGTCCATCCCGGTTTAAATTCCAGTTTTCGGGTCCATGCCGATTTAAATTCCAGTTTTCGGGTCCATCTCGGTTTAAATTCCTATTTGGGTCCATCCCGGTTTAAATTCCTATTCGGGTCCATCCCGGTTTAAATTCCTGTTCGGGTCTATCCCGGTCTAAATTCCTGTTCATGTCCGTCCCGGTTTAAAATTCCTGTTTCGGGTCCATCCCGGTTTAAATTCCTGTTGGGGTCCATCTCGATTTAAATTCCTGTTTCGGGTCCATCTCGGTTTAAATTCCTATTGGGGTCCATCCCGGTTTAAATTCCTGTTTCGGGTCCATCCCGATTTAAATTCCTTTGTTCGGGTCCATCCCGGTTTAAATTCCTGTTTCGGGTCCATCCCGATTTAAGTTCCTGTCTTCGGGTCCATCCCGGTTTAAATTCCTGTCTTCGAGTCCATCCCGGTTTAAATTCCTGTTTCGGGTCCATTTCGGTTTAAATTCCTGTTTCGGGTCCATCCCGATTTAAGTTCCTGTCTTCGGGACCATCCCAGTTTAAATTCCTGTCTTCGGGACCATCCCGGTTTAAATTCCTATTTTCGGGTCCATCCCGATTTAAATTTCTGTTTCGGATCCATCCAGGTTTAAATTCCTGTTCGGGTCCATCCCGGTTTAAAATTTCTGTTTCGGGTCCATCCCGGTTTAAATTCCTATTGGGGTCCATCCCGGTTTAAATTCCTGTTTCGAGGTCCATCCCGGTTTAAATTTCTGTTTCGGGGTCCATCCCGGTTTAAATTCTTGTCTTCGGGTCCATCTCGGTTTAAGTTCCTGTCTTCGGGTCCATCACAGTTTAAATTCCTGTCTTCGGGTCCATCCTGGTTTAAATTCCTGTTTTTGGGTCCATCCCGGTTTAAATTCCTGTTCCGGGTCCATCCCGGTTTAAATTCCTGTTTTCGGGTCTTTCCCGGTTTAAATTCCTATTTTGGGTTCTTCCAATCTGCAAATTTTTGTTTCAGGCACAATATCCCGATGTATCCAAGCAGAGTGCGAGCAGCCATAGGGGAACGGTACTAGAACGGTCGCCGGGACCAAAAAGGGGGTGTTTCTCATGATCTTTAGTTACCTCCTCTAATCGAGCACGCAACCAAAGAGGGGCAAGCTGTCAGCACCCCATTTTGGTCCACCGGCTCCGACAGAGGACATCCGACTAAAGCTCGGGATACTATTCACGATCGGAAAATCGGAGGCGAACGTGCGGGCACAGAGTCATGAATAACAAGAGAAAAGCAGGGCCCGCTAGGAGAGCGCGAGAGGACAATCAGAAGAGTAAACAGACGACGAGCCCCGAAGCAATAGAGATTGGCATTGTGGCACTATTCATCACCGAATCACCGAAGCATCGAAAGGTGCCCAATATGGGACTCTAAAAATCCCCTTCGGTGCCAAAGTGACCAACGGCGCCTCCAAGCACATGTCAGAAGTCTCATGTTTAAGCCGGGGCGCCACCGAACTCTCACAGGCGCCTTTCCGATAGGGCTTTCGGACGCTCGATCCACGGGCAAGTAAACGGCAACCGAAAACGGGTCTGCACGCATACAGGGACCACCGGGATCATGGAACAAGTCTCAGATGACCTTTCGGAACTTGACTTGGCTTCCCGAGGGACATTTTAGTGGTCACAAACGCCTCTCAGCGAGTCTTCGGGGCATATTCATGGCAAATAGAGACCACAGCGGTATTCAAACACCTCAGGGCATTTAGGAAACTCTAAGATGACCTCAATCGCGGATCCTTAGGTCACCTTTGGCCAATGATCTTCGGTAGAGGACGACGATCCAACAATCCCGCACAGGGCAAAAGGCTCACCGAGACGAACACTACAATGCACAAAGGAGCAATTGGAGAACGGGGACGGTTAATTCCACTATGAATGCCCAAACGGGACAAAACCGGCTCTCGAGGCGCCGAGTCGTCCGAACATTCGTTCACATGACATATGGCGATATTAGGCTCATTCAAATCCTCTTCATGCAAGTATTCCAAATCTATCAATTAATCGGACCCTAGGGATCGGACTTGCGATCAATCGAGCCTCGAGCTTCTCCCGGCTTTTCTCCTAGTCAAACGGGACCCACAGCTCAACTAGGCTAAGCCTCCAAGCCACGGCTCAACCCCAAGCCGTGGCTCAGCTGCACCTAGCCACGGCTAGAACCCAAGGCCGGTGGCTCCAACACCCAAGAACTCCCCCCTCCACACAAATTCAAATATCTTCTTACACCTATCTCCCATCCATCACTTCCCATCACTTCCCATCACTTTTCCTTTGCTTCCCCCACACTCTAAGTGACCATTTCCCCTCCCTAATCTCTTTGAAAATTCGGCAGCCCCCTAAGCATGCCCTAACCCCACTTAACTTTGCTTAATTGCATCGTTAGAGCCTCCTATAAGTTCCCTTGCATCATTAACTCTAATCACTTCTTCAATTCCACTCTCTCTCAAGCCAACTTCTCTCTAGAAAGCTCTCAACCTCCAGCCCATCCCCTCATCCTCGCTCAGCCCATCCCAAGGCCAAACCGGCCAAAATCGACGGAAAACCACCCGGTATTCCGAGCACCGCCCGACCCGACTCAAGCCAAACATCTCCAAACTTCCTAGCCTACATATTTCCCACCCCCTAAGTCCATTTTTGGGCTTTGATTTTCGGTTTGAAGCCTTCAACATCATGTTCCAGCCATGAAGAGAGTCGGGTCTCAAGAACGTCCCTCGGGTGCATCCGAGCTTCAACAACGTGCCATTCCCTCCCACGACTTTGACGAGTCGTGCCATCACGTTCAAAAGGGTCCCTCATAGCCCTCACTCTCCCCCGTGAAGAGGTGGTCACGGTCCGAGAGCCATAGCACTGTGCACAACCTCTGTTTCATCCGTTTTCTCTTTACCGGGTTCATTGATTTTTACCGGGTCTTCTCTCACTATTTTGGGTTTGTCTAGGCCTTGGCACGTTCGGGACCTTCCACGAACGCCTAGATCTGTCCCTTAGGAGCCCAAGGAGCCTGATCTTGCACCGTGTCGTGGTCGGAGCTAGCGTTCCGACTCCATTTTCTCCAAGCTGCCGCTGTCGCTGCCTTACGGGTGCTCACTGCCCGTCACGACCAGCGAGTCTTGCGACTCCCAAGGCCACTTCCCCGATTCTTTCCCTCGTGTGTCGAGGCTAGGTAACATCCCTCTACGACTTAGAGAAGCTAGGATCCTTGATGCTTGTTTGTTATGAAGTGTTACTGTGATTTATAAACCGAAAAGCATGAAAGTTATTCGTTTTTTTTTTCTTTTTTTAGATCCGTGCTCCCCATGCAACCCCATGCATTGTTACGTGTCTTGTTTTCTTTACTACATCCGAACGTTGTATGAACATGCATGCCATAGTGGGAGACGACCTATTTCGAGGTTGGAGAGGCCCTTGTGGTCCGTAGGGGTCACGGGAACTCACGGCCATGCCTCCCGAAGGGATGGTCGAGAGTCCCCTTGTCCCTCACGGACGCACGGGGAGCTCTTTCGCCCCCGAAGCTCATTGCTCCCTACACCTTATTGTCTCTAATCGTGATTGAAATGTGATTGCACGACGGGAAAGGCTCGGAATCTAGGAGGGAGAGACCTTAGGGGGGTCGGTTGTGTCAAGGAACCTACGGCCATCTTCCTTGCAATGGGGGCCGTGAGGTTCCTTGACCCACCCGAAGCCTTGGAGCTCTTCATTTCGTGAGGCCACGCGTTTCCCGTGATTCACTTCCAAGTTTACCGATTAATGTGTCAATGTCGTTTTGTTGATTCCTTAAATATGGTGTTTTGAGTGTCTTACGTGTTTATCTGTGTAAATCGAGATCATGTTGATATTGGCTTAATGGAATGTATGTTATTCTCACGTGTATGTTACTTGATGTATGCAAGGAACGATTAGGAATGACACAAGAGACCCACCGAAACTCGAATCGGGTCAAGAAGTATTCGGCCAATTATCCTTAGGGGATGGCCGACTTCTTCGTGACCTCTTTTGAGTTTCGGTTGGCCTCTTCATCATTCCGAAGTTGATCCTTGGAATTGTTCGTAATTACGCTTCCTTTTAATTGTCGACTACATGTTAATTACTTATTAGGTACGTTGGTTTCGGACAATCACTCGTTCAATCCATAATACTCATAACACAAGATCACCGTCACCGAATAATTTCACGAATGGGAGAAATGGGACGTATCATTCGGCTAATTAAATCACTCGGACCAAAACATTGGATAAATTGATTATTAATTCGTAAACGCATCGATGGTTCACGGAACGGTAGAAATGCTCTTTTCTTTAAAAACTCACAATTTCAAAGCACCGGGACGCTTAACACGAATAGAATCGGTGTCTGGCGAGTACTCATGTGATATGACTCGAGTCCGGGCCCAATTTGAGGCGGCTCGAGTCGAGACGCGCGAGTCCTTCTTAGACCTCATCGCGTGACTCGATCTCTAATTTGCATACGAACATCACACGTTTTATTATCCAAGGGCATGACCGTCATTCCGTGATTCATCGATAGCCTAGACGTTAGGGAGTTGAAAACACCTCGATCTATGGGCGGGAAAGGGCAACCCGTTCGGGTGCGAGTTTCATTCGCACGGCCCACTCCATTCACTTTCGGCGTTTCTATCTTCCTATCGTAGATTCAGTGGTGAACATTTTATTTTTGTTACAAAACATGAAGAATTGGACTAATCACGCATTTGACTTAAGCAAACATTAGATAACGGTAGGCGGAACGCTAGATTCCAGTTTAGAGTCAAAATACGAGTTTGGCTAATTCGGTGAAACCGCAGTGACATCTCACTGAATAAGAGCTTTAAAACAAATTCACACATGTAATTGGCCTAGAACCCTACCCCAGCCCACTTCTTTGTTTGCCTAGGTTAAATACATTGTTTGCTAATTAACCCCGGTTAATAACTGATTAAGTCACGTACACTCGACTTAATACACAACTTATCTGTATTAACTATACTTGTCAGTTATTGCCTGTTTTTTCATCAGTTTCATCAGTTTTCTTCGGCTTTCCATTTACTCTTGCTAATTTGTTGCGGTTCGGGTCCGAGCCCATAGGTTACGTGTTACACGGGGTCCAACGCCCCAAATCACCGAACACGAGGTCCAACGCCTCATAACCCACTGAGCGCGTGCAACCCGAGTGCAGAATAGGATCTAGCCTCGAGTCACCATCACACTCCAAATATGGCCTATATGGAAGGCAATTTGGATTGAATGTATGAAACGTGTTTAGATATCACCTGGGAGCTCGATTGGTCCAACGGTTACAGTAGGAATTAATTGGTTCTCTTGCAAACCGTCGGTTCGATCGGACCCGACCCCCGGCTCTTTGAGCCCGCGTTGCCTTAATTTATTTATCGGTCATTCAAAACACACGGTGAGCCGGAGTGGAATATTGGTGCAATGCAAACCGAACGGGATCCATTTACTTTATTCAGTTGTACTTTGTAATTATTCTGTGTACATTGTAAGGATCTTATTTGTACATCTATTCATTAAACAAAACAGCAAGCCTAGCCTAGAGTACCGAGGGCGTGCAGGATATAGGCTCGCACGTAATAGAACCCCCGAATTTGAAATTTCCGCTTCCGTATGACCATGGCTTTAGCATTTAGGTGTACCTTGTACCCTAGACCCGGGCGACCGCGACTCAACGGCCCTCGACCTACGGGTCGTAAACAGTAAGTGGCGACTCCTTCTCACGCATGTCCGTCGCGCGCCCCCGGGAAGGTGGACACTCCCGAGCCGCGTTGCATAGGCTCCGCGCATGCGTGCCCCGACGAGATGAAATTCGGGTGCGCACACCGGCTTAAAGGTCAAGTGCCCACGTAATTTGACAATTTATGTCAAAATGACCGACGTGGGATGCAGATACAAGATATGCTGTCAGAAGTGGATAAAAGGAGCAAAACTAGCTTCCGAGCCTCATACAGTCATTTGGCAATTTCTCACGGAAAATGCCGATCTCGGACTCATTAAATCCGCTTCCTCACGTCATCGTATATCGACAATCAACGTTCAATTCAAACTACGAACTTCGAATACGCGACCAATTGAGACCCGAGCTTTTTCCCGATTTTTCCTATTCGGCTGTGGGACCCCACGGTTTGCCTAAGGATGGCCGAAATTTGCCAAGCTTATCCTCTTCCACTCTTGCTCACTCTTAGCCCAAAAATCCAAGGAGTTTGAAGACAACACTCCAACTCTTCTTCAATGCCCATTAATGCTTTGATCTCTTCTTCATTAATGCAAATGGAAGAGGATAGGGCTAGATATTTCCCTAATCAAACCCCCCCCCTAAGCATGCCCACTAATGATGCTTTGTTTCACTAATTGTGTCATTAGATTTGCCTATAAATTGTCAAAAGTGATTAAGTTAATCACTCTCTTCTTGCACACTCTCTCCAAGCTTTCTCCTCAAGAAAAGCTCTCAACTCCATAGCCAAAACTAGCGAGCTTCAACACTTCAAAACCAAGCGAGAAAAAACCGAAGAAAAAACCAAAGAAAGCTTTGAGTTTCTTAAGTCGGAAGCCGATGTTCATCATTCCGACTTAAGTTCAAAAATTCTCAAACTCCATGGACCACATGTTTTGGACCCAAGGAGTTCATTTATGAATTTATATTTTTGGTTTGAAGTCATTTGCTCATCATTTCAGGTTGATTTATTCATTTCGAGCGAAGACCGTGCTCTCGGGTGCCGCTTGCCGAGCGCCAGTGTGCCCTGCCCGCGTGCTTGACGTTCTTTAGCTCGCCCATCCTTGCCGAACGTGCATCCTTTGCACCCGAGCACTCTTCCAAGCGTTCAACCGAGTCACTCGGCTCTCGAACACTTCCCCGACTCTTTCCTCGTATCCCGAGGCTAGGTAAAACATTCTCGACTTAGAGGACTTAGGGCATTTTATATTTTTGCATGGCTATGGAGTGATATGGAGTATATGACATATTCCATATGCAAGTTTATATTTTTATGCATTTTCACATTATGCCATGCATGTTAATCCTCGATTAACGTGCTAACATGTCGGGAAACGTTTGGATCGTCACTCGGAAAACCATCCCGACTCGAAAAAAGCAAAGAGCTCTCGAGTTTGCCTCAAGAGGAGGTGACCGAGGCTTGGCTTGCCTCGGGTTAAGATCGGCCTTCTTAGCCCAATCCAAGCTCGATTCCCGAGTTTTCTCGTGTTTTCTTACATGAATGAAGTCGGTATTGTTTTATCGATTCCGTAAATAACATGTTTGTGCATGCTTCCATGTGTGAATGCGTTAAACAAATCATGACAATACCGACTTTTGTCAAAAACGTGTCATTTATCGTGTTTGTTGTTTGAGCATGCGAGAAATTATTTAAAACAAGACGTGAAAACCTCATGGAACCTAATACGGGCCATGAGACCTCTCGGCTTTCTTCAATGAGAATTGGCCGAGAGTCTCATGGAGTTATTCGGGTTCCATGAGACTTCCTCCTCCCGTTTTAAGTCCGTTCTCGGATCCTGTGCAATTTACAAGCTTCTTTACATCAAGAACCTCACATGAAATGTCTTTCAAGCAAAAACATGCATGGATTCGAATATCGATGACTTATTTAGGTTCATTCGGTTTTGAGGGTATCTTTGGTTATTTGACCAAATTATCCTCAATCCTTGTGAAACCATCTCGGTTATCGAATCACGAGTCGTTTTCACAACTAATGCATTCGGCAATAACCTTGAGCATTAATTCCACGAACGGGTTAATCGGGATGCTCAGACGATTAATTCATTCAATTTAAATAAGTTTGCACGAACAGGACATGAATTTGTACTCGCATCAACGAATTACAAAATGGTGTTAATGCCCTTTTCAAAACCCTCATACTTTCAAATCTGTATTGTGTTGTTTCCCTTTTCTGTAAACAAATTTTTAAATCAAGGGCAAGAACATCATTTTGTGATTTGGCGTCATCTTAGTATCGTTTAAGATGTCAGTTGGGTATTCTGTATCAAAATTACAATTACCTGACTAATCATTTCACTCGACTTAACCAAATGTTAGAAAATGGTTAGGTGGAGCTCTAGGTTCCAAATCTAGAGTCAAAATACAAGTTTGGATCAATTCAGTGGTAATTCAGTGTCACAACACCGAATCATTGTAAAAACAATCCACATACACGAGATTTGACTCTCTTTGTCAAGTTCTCAAAACAAAGCCGAATGTAAAATGTTTTGGATTATTCTTTGCTTAGCATATGGCATTTGCTTGCAAAAACACCTCTGGGTCAATAAACTTGCTAAGACACGTACATTTGACAGTAACAAACATTGTCTATTATTAACATGTTGCGTGTTACCTTTCTGCACCTGTTTATCATGCGGGTCGAAACTGATCCCTAGGCCGAATGATATTAGGGTTCAACACCCTAATCATCGATCACAGGGTCCAACGCCCTAATCAACACTCACAGGGTCCAACACCCTATTCAGTGAGAGCGTGCATTGAATTTCAGTTTTTCGGTGTTTCCCTAAACTCACGGTGAGTTAAAGCGGAATAATAACTGAACGCGAGTCGACTGGAATTCGGCCATTTGTAATTGTATTTATTGTTTTCAAGAGCATTGTAAGGACTTTTATTCTGTAAGAATTCCAGTCGGTAAGCGAACGGTCCGAGAGTCGAATTAATCAAATCGGTCTAATGCTTGCCCAAAGAAAAGTAATCCCAAGAACTCACGGTTCTGGTTCACGCGGGGATTCAACCTCCATGGTTCGATGAACTGTAACGCAAGATTGTGAACCAATTCCCTAACACACGGGTTTACTTCTCTCTCGGCTTATCCACCAACATCTTTTAGTTTACCGAATCTCCAGTGTCAAAACGTGCGAGCCGAGTGCAACTTAATCCACGCGGTAAATAATAAAACATGCAAGCCTAGCAAACCAGAGTACTGAAATGGCGTGCGGGATATAGGCCCACACATAACATGAACCCCCGAACATGAACTTTCTGGTTCCGCACAGGCCAATGCCTTAACAATAAACTAGGTGTTCCGTACCCCTAGACCCCGGGTAACTTATCCGCCCTCGACTTTTGGGTCGTAAATGATAAGTGGCGACTCCTTCTCTCATGCATGTCCGTCACGCGTCCCCACGGGAAGGTGGACACTCCCAAGCCGCGCGATCTAAAAGCGCGATGCGGGCCCCGATGAGAGTCCACATTCGGGTCTATACAGCTTGGCGACTCCACTGGGGAGTTACTTAGTGGGTTCAGGCTCGATCCGTTTGCTTTGCTTGCATGTTATTTTTCGCTTTTCGCACATTTATTTTACGCACATTTACTTTTCTGCACTTGCATTGCATCATCCTAGCAGGTTTAAGTACCAAATGCCTGAAATCCCACGGGCACCGATCTAGGAAGCTAAGTTAGTCAGAGGTTCTGAGTAAGGGAACGGATCGAGTCGGCTTTGCCGCCGATCCAGCCCCCAAAGATCCTCGCTCGATTTCAAGGAATTGATCCCCTTGAATCGGGAGCCCCCATCCCTAGTTAGTGGTTTTCCCAGTAGAACACTAAAACCATGCATAAACAGGGACCGTCATGCTGGACCAAAATAAACCTTCATGCCGTCAACGACCCAAAGTTCGGTCTTTGAGTCGACCCCTAGTTTTCTTTTAGGCGGGCCTTTTTTGTTTTTCTACAATGAGCGATATACATTGTAACAGATATAGTTATACTTTACTTTTATGCACTGCTCGCATGTTTTCAAAACAACCTAGGACACTGCATCGATTTGGTTTTAAACATTGAACCGACATTCTCTCCATTTAGATAAGGATGGATCGCTCGCATCCCTATCTTAGGCTCGATGTCATCGCACACCGGCAGCGGACATCATGCGCCTTTGGAGAACATTTCTCCCTTGACCGCACATTTCTCCGACTCATCGTAGGAGACTTGCCACTACTTGCTGATTCCCCCATTGACTGGACCTTGCTCAGAACAACTATAAGTTTTTGGGACACTCAGCAGGCAATATTCAGCTTTCAGGGACAGAGCTAGTTCCTACAGTAGAAGAATATGCGGCACTAATCCAGCGGCCCATGCCGACTCGCGACATCGTGGTGCCCAACCAGTTTGCCACAATACAGAGTAGACTAGCCATTCTTTTAGATCTTCGCGACGAAGAAATTCCATGAACTTCGGTATGGATGGGAGCATAGCATTAGGACCGCATGGCTCATAGACTTCATACATATTCATTCTCTCAATGCCAGGGGAGAATCGTATCAGCTTGACGCCTGTCACGGGTTCCTCTTGCTCATCTTCGGGACTATTCTGTTCCCGTACTCGTCGAACCTCATAGATGGGGCGCTTGCCCAAGTCATCCTCCAAGTGGTAGGAGGCCATAGCTATGTGGAAGCCGTCTTGGCTGAGACCATTCGGTCTCTTGACTATGTACGAGAGGCGACGTTTGGTAGAATGAGAGGAGCTACCGCATCTACTGCAGATTTGGCTTCTTGCACACATTAGGCCGTTCTACTCATCCCATCTTTTTCCTATATCACCAACGAGCGTTCACTCATCGCTCGTACTTCAGGTGTTTCGACCTTCCGACCGTATATACACCGATTGGAAGCAGGTTATGGAAAGTCTCACTCCGGCACAGTTTCTATGGGCTGCTCGTTGGAATCCCGGCGGTCCCCATGACCATTGGATGTCCTTCGGTCACAGGACTCCCTTAATCAGTCATTTAGGGAGCACACTCATCTTTTCAGCTTGTGTCATCAGACAACTCGGTGATCTACAGGATATCCCTGCAGAGGCGGATCGCATTCCATACCGCTTCATGGGCAGACACGACAGCTTCACTTCCAGACAGGTTTCTACAGGTTGGGGAAGTTCGACGCTTGTGGGACACTCGCATCGTTCAGGAACTTTACTTCTCGGAGCATCCCACTGATGATGAGCGAGCTTTCTCAGCTACTGCAGCATATGTGGCTCAGCTCCATCCGCACGGGCTCGCACCTGTTCGTCGGCTACGCACGTCACGAATTCCGCAGGCACCACAAGCAGACATTCCAGGCCTCAGAGAGTTCCATCCAAGGGGCCATGCGCACGGAGTTGCAATCCATCAGTGAGGAGCGAGATCGACTCTGCTGCGAGCTTGTGAATACACGTTCAGAGCTCACTGACCACAGAGAGCTTCAGAGGGAGCTAGCTCAGACTCGCTCACGCGTAGCGAACCAAGATAGGGAGATAGCTCGTTTGAGCGCTACATTGGACCGAGCGCCGACGAAAAAGCGCAAGGTCTCCCATCCTTAGGTTTAGCAGTCTACGACGTCTTTTTATCCTACTCAGACCTATGCAACGCCCACTCAGCTATCGGGCGTAGTAGGATGTCGGTTTTATGTTTATGTTCCTTTCTTTTAAACAGACTATCTTTATAAATTATGGAACGTAAATCGAACTGATGTAATGACATTAGTGTTTTCGAAGCTATGCATTTATAACACTTAGTCATTTACATGTTAAAATTTTGTCAACATACTGCAATCGCACTTACATATTTATACATACAGGTGATAACAACTGGCGTCCCATCGATATCCGACTCGTGCACGAGTAAGGATGGCAAAAGATCAACAACCGCCATTCATGAACAGGATACTCCACCAACGCTGACACATTCTCAAACACCACTAACGCAAGTTACATCACCTCCAATACCCGCGGACATATCTACAGCGCATTCAGGCGTCCCTATCGGACATTCTCCACCAACAGCACAGACGGCGTCCAACCTTGTCAATCCCGCACGTTTTACAGCGCTAGAAGGAATGGTGAACCACTTGGCGACCAACATGGCCACCAACATGACAGAGCTCATGGCTATGCTTAGGAATCAGAATCAGGCTTCATCGAGCTTTACTCCCGCCTCCAGAGCACAGCCAATTGTCGATCCAAATCCAGCAGTCCCTCCAACCTTTGTTTCGGAGATTGAAGATGCATCTTTCTTAGTAATGGCGTATACACTGACGGTCCATCCGATCAATGATCCTCTACCGCCACCACCTGCTCCAACAGCAGTTTCGCTGCCACCAGCGACTCTCTTATCTGCGGATTCGACTATGCATACACTGCTACCACTAACCGTGTCAATGCATCCTCCAATCTATACTGTGCCACCACCGATAGTTCCTCCGGTCACGATTGCACAGGCTCCTGTTCCCACTGCAGACCAATTTCCTTTCCAAGCTCCACAACTCCAAATAAGCTTTTCTTACCCTGCTCCACCACCTCTAAACATTCCTCCCACTGAACCGGGCACGCCTACTCAGGCTACCCCTCCAGCTCTACCGACAAACATTCCTCCCGAAGCGGAGAATGAACAGGAGAGGAGAATAAAGAGAATGGAGGAACCATTCGGGTCCTCCAAGTAGGCAACTCCCGTTTCGATTTCGGTGACAGTAACTGGAATCTCTTCCCAGGCATGCGGCTGCCCCTAAGATCAAAATTCCATATTTCAAGAGATACGACGGGACCAAAGACCCTCGGCATCATCTCCGTCACTATTAGAGAAAAATGCTCTCATACTGGGATTACGAGGAATTCGTCATTCAGACTTTCCAAGACAGTCTTACGGGATCAGCGCTAGATTGGTTTATGACCCTGAAAGCCGGCGACGTCCCTACATGGACAGTTCTGTCTCCGAAGTTTCTCGACCAGTATCGATTTTGTGCGAAGACACCCCCTACTCTTCTCGATCTCATCAGCAAGATAGAGATGAGAGAGGGTCAAGCTTTCGAAGTATATGCAACGGAGTGGAGGGGAAAAGCGGCAAAGCACATTCCTCCAATCACTGAGCGACAACAAGTTCAGCTATTTCACACCATGCTCAGGGGTGCATACTACTCACATCTCCTGCCTCATACCTCCTCCTTCTCGGATCTGATCGAGGCATGAAAGAAGCTTGACATGGGTGTTAAGCTTGGGAGAATTGAAGGCTTATCGAGGAAGAATGATGGAGAGACATCGAAGAAGCAGACTGTTGGAACGTCCAAGAGAAGCACAGACGCAACTATTGGCGCCGTCAATTCCGGACATCAGGCTTCACAGCCTGTGCGGACCCGAATTTAATCTTGTCGGGGCACGCATGCGCGCGCCTAAGCAAACGCGGCATGGGAGTGTCCACCTTCCCGGGGACGCGCGACGGACGCACGTGAGAAGGAGTCGCCACTTGCCATTTTACGACCCGAGGGTCGAGGGCCGGCAAGTTACCCGGGTCTAGGGGTACGGAGTACACCTAAATGCTAAGGCAATGGTCGTACGGAACCGGAAATTCCGAATTCGGGGGTCCTATTACGTGCGGGCCTATATCCCGCACGCCCTTTTGGTACTCTAGCTTGCTAGGCTTGCCATTTTGTTTATTTACCGCGTGATTTAGAGTTGCGCTCGACTCGCCCGTTTTGACACCGTAAATTCGTTGAAGTGATCAAGTTGGGCCAAGAGTCCGAAAGATGAGTAGGCTTGTGCATCGAGGAATCGGTTCACTATCTTAGCGTTACAGTTCATCGAACCGTGATGGTCGATTCCCTGCGCGAACCGAGACCGCGAGTATTTGAGCTTACTCATCTCTTGGTGATAATAGTCCAACTCGACCGATCGACACTCGGACCTCTCGCCCACCGATCGGGGATCCTTACAAGTGAATGATTATACAAATAAAATCCTCGCGATGTTCTCTAGAATAATTACAAAGTACAACTGAATAAGTAAATGGATCCCGATCGGTTTGCATTGGTCCAATATTCCGCTCCGGCTCACCGTGTGTTTTGAATGACCGGTAAACGAATTAAGGCAACGCGGGCTCGAAGAGCCGGGGGTCGGGTCCGATCGAACCGACTATTTGCAGAAAAACGACTTGTTTCCACTGTAACCCGTTGGATCGATCGAGCTCCCGGGTGATATCTAGACACGTTTCACGTGCTCAATCCAAATCCGCCTTCCACATAGGCCGTATTCGGAGTGTGACGGTGAATCGAGGCTAGATCCCATTCCGCACTCGGGTTGCATGCGCTCGGTGAGTTAAGAGGCGTTGGACCTCGTGTTCGGTGATTTGGGGCGTTGGACCCCATGCAACACGTGACCTATGGGTTCGGGCCCGAACCGCAATAAATCATCAAAAGCAAGAATATAGACAAGTGGTGTATTAAGTCGAATGTACGTGATTTAATCAGTTATTAACCGGGGTTGATTGGCAAACAATGCATCTAACCTAGGCAGACATAGAGGGTGGGCTAAGATACGGTTCTAAGCCAATTACATGTGTGTATTTTTTTTATGATTCTTATTCAGTTAAGTGTCACTGCGGTTTCACCGAATTAGCCAAACTCGTGTTTTGACTCTAGATTGGAATCTATCATTCCACCTATCCATTATCTAGTGTTTGATTAGGCCGAATGTATGATTAGTCCGGATCTTTGTATTTTGTAACTGAAATAGAATGCTCCCCACTGAACCTACGATAGGAAGATGAAAACACCGAAAATGGACGGAATGGGCCGTGCGAATGAGACTCCTGCCCGAACGGGTAGCCCTTTTCCGTCCATGGATCGAGGAGTTTCCGACTCCCTAGCGCCTAGGGTATCGGTGAATCACGGAGTGACGATTATGCCCTTGGACAATAAAATTGCAATGTTCGTGTATAAATTGGAGATCGCGTTACACGAAGGAGTCTAAGAAGGACTCTCGTGCCCCGACTCGGGCCGCCTCAAATTGGGCCCGGACCCGAGTCGTGGCCCGCGAGTACTCCCTGGACATCAATTCTATTCGTGTTACACGACTCGGTATTTTGAAATTGTGAATTTTTAATGGAGAAGGGCATTCTCGCCGTTCCGTGAATCATCGATGCGTTTACAAATTAATAACCAATTTACCCAATTATTTAGTCGAATGATTTAATTAGCCGAGTAGCACGTCCCGTTTATTCCCGTTTGTGAAATTATTCGATGATGGTGGCCCGACATCATGGACATTGGGTTCGGTGAGTGATTATCCAAAACCAACACATCAATCACGTATCTACCACTGTACGGACCCGAATGTGGACTCTCGTCGGGGCCCGCATTGCGCGCTTTTGGATCGCGCGGCTTGGGAGTGTCCACCTTCCCGTGGGGACGCGTGACGGACACGCGTGAGAGAAGGAGTCGCCACTTATCATTTTACGACCCGTAGGTCGAGGGCGGATAAGTTACCCGAGTCTAGGGGTATGGAACACCTAGTTTGTCGTTAAGGCATTGATCTGTGCGGAACCGGAAAATCCGTGTTCGGGGTTCATGTTACGTGCGGGCCTATATCCCGCACGCCCTTTCGGTACTTTGGTTTGCTAGGCTTGCATTTTTGTTTTATTTACTGCATGAATTAGGCTGCACTCGGCTCACACGTTTTGACACCGTAACTTCGATGAATTAAACGATGTCGGTGGAGAAGCTGAGAGAGAAGTAAACCCGTGTGTCGGGGAATTGGTTCACAATCTTGCGTTACAGTTCATCGAACCATGGAGGTTGAATCCCTGCGTGAACCAGAACCGCGAGTTCTTGGATTTACTTGTATCTGGGCAAGCATTAGACCGATTCGATTAATTCGACTCTCGGACCGTTCGCTCACCAACTGGAATTCTTACAGAATAAATGTACAAAATAAAATCCTTATAATGCTCTCGAAAACAATAAATACAAATTACAAATGGCCGAATTCCAGTCGACTCGCGTTCGGTTATTATTCCACTCTAACTCACCGTGAGTTTAGGGAAAAAGACCGAAAAACTGAATTCAATGGACGCTCTCACTGAATAGGGCGTTGGACCCTGTGAGTGTTGATTAGGGCGTTGAACCCTGTGCTCGATGATTAGGGTGTTGAACCCTAATATTATTCGGCCTACGGATCAAGCTCGACCCGTATGGCAAACAAGTGCGGAAAGATAACACGCAATATGTTAATAACAGACAAGGTGTTTTGTATTTACCGAATGTACGTGGATTAACAAGTTTATTAATCCAAAAGTGTTTTTACAAGCAAATGCCATATGCTAAGCAATCAAACACGTGCCAATGTTTTAGTATTCTGCTTTTGTTGGAAATTTGGAAAAGAGAATCGAATATCATGTGTGTAGATTGCTTTTATAGTGATTCGGTGTTGTGACACTGAATTACCACTGAATTGATCCAAACTTGTATTTTGACTCTAGATTTGGAACCTAGAGTTCCGCCTAACCATTTTCTAGGATTTGGTTAAGTCGAGTGAAATGATTAGTCCATAACTGTATTTTGATACAGAATACCCAACTGACATCTTAAACTGCGCTAGGATGTCGGCGAATCACGAAATGATGTTTCTTGCCCTTGATTTGAAAATTTGTTTTCAGAAAAGGAGAACAACACAATAAGGATTTGAAAGTATGAGGGTTTTGAAAGGGCATTAACACCGTTTTTGTAATTCGTCGACGCGGGTTACAATTAATGTCCAATTCGTGCAAAGTTATTTAAATGGAATGAATTAACCGTGTGAACGTCCCGATTAACCCGTTCGTGGAATTAATGCTTAAGGTTTTGCCGAATACTTT
>NW_022204056.1:0-50070 GCF_007655135.1 Punica granatum
GAACAAACCGAGGTTGTCAATCGAACCTGGGCACTTTGTTGCGCGCTGTGATTGGAAAAATTTGAAAACTTAGGAAGATTGCATTCCATTCGTTGAATTTGCATATAATAGGACTGTGCATTCTTCTACAAAGTTTCACCATTTGAGGTTGTTTATGGTTTTAATCCACTAACTCCATTGGACTTGATTCCTTTACCTGTAAATGAGCTTTCTAATCTTGATGGAAAGAAAAAGGTAGAGTTGGTGAAGCAGATTCATGAAGAGGCTCGGCAAAACATTTTGAAGAAGAATGAACACAGCAGCAACCGAGCCAACAAAGAAGGAGGAGCGGGTCACTTTTCAACCTGGAGATTGGGTTGGGTTCATTTAAGGAAGGAGAGATTTCCGAGTCTGAGGAATTCCAAGTTGAATCCACGTGGAGATGGACCATTTCAAGTTCAAATTCGAGGACTAATCCTTTTGAAGAGAGGGGGAATGATACGACTCGGGGTCAAACCGACGAGCTTAGGTCGGAAGGACTTCGTGATGAGGATCGTGGGATTCGTGAAGAGGGAGCTGATGCACAAGATCTCGGAGGCTTACATGTTCCGAGTGGACCAATCACACGAGCAAAGGTAAGACAAATCCAGCAAGCTGTGGAGAGCTCATTTGCGAGTTTTTTGGGCCAAGAGGAGACTAATTCGAATTGGTCTCTAAAGGGCCTTACCCAATTAACTTGTCTTGAGATGGTCAATAGCCCAGATGAGAGTAGACGCATAAGGAAAGCCAAGAGATGCTGAATAAGGAATAAAAAGACTGCCAAATATTCTAGGGGGGGCCTTTATGTAGTTTCCTCTATTAATTCCGGTTTTAGGAAACTAAAGATATTTCAGTTGCCAAGTTTATTAGTTTCCAGATTCTCCTAGTCTTACATAAAGGAGGCTGAATAGCTGATTAGAGGCACTTTCAGACTATGCTGGTGAGAATTTTCCTCTAAGTTGTTCTTCGGCAACCTTCCTTGATTGTAAGCTTGGATGCTTGTAATTCTCGGCTATTTATAATATTGGTTCTTGGTTTTCTATAACCATCGGATCAATATTCCATTCCTTTATAATATTGGTTCTTAGTTTTCTATAACCATCGGGTCAGTATTCCATCCCTCTTAATCTCTATTGGCGATTCGGGTTCGATTTCCAGTCTTTGTTGTCGAGTCTTGCGGCAGGTCTCGTGGGGTTCGCATCACTAAGGTATCTTCTTTAGGTTCTTTTTACTTTTTCCTCCGGTGATCATCTTTATTGTTGGTCTTACAGTCGTGACTTTCCCCAATTCTGAAATCACCATTTCTTTGCACCCAAAAAGAAACATTTCAAAATTTTCCCCTCTTTCTCATTATTAATGTGTTGGTGTTACAAGCAATGGCCATTTCTTGTGTCTCTTTAATTCCTATTCTCCTGTAGCACTGGAACCCCGACATGTGATCCCACATGGACGCAAGAAATCTGGCACGTATATTATTATAAATTTCTAGGTGGACTTATTTGGATTTGGGCCTATTTTTTGACACCCAATGCTGATTGATAATAATCAAGTCCAAAATCTTATTTCAAGGTCGAAAGAGAAAGCTATTGCACTTAACTCCAATTATAAGTTGCCTTCATATTTCTATCTCTTCCCTGTTTTATTAATAAAAACGAAATCAAACTTACTCCTCGGTAACCTGTAAGAAAAATTGAAATATGTTATATGTAACCAAACAGGTCCTAATTCATATTACAATCCATGTTTATTACATTACAGCGAACCAAGTCTAACGTAAGTAACTTCACCAAAAAAGAAAATGGGTGTCAAACTTCCAAGGATAACCTGATGCCACCCACATGGCCCGGGGGAACGAGACAGTAGCCCAGGGGTTGGGTGATTCCCACAATGACAGGGAAGAAGATGAAGATCGGGGTCCCAATCACCCATGGGTTCAGTGAGTTCTTCAAGATTGTTTGGGACCCACGAACCGATGTTCCAACCTATTCTGGGTTCTCTTATGATGTGTTTCTTGAGGTGTTGAAAGAATTGCCCTTTGCTCTTCCATACGAGTTCAAGCCGTCATGAATGCGAGGCGCCAGAGTGCTGGATCTTATGATGATTTGCTCTACCAGATCACACTGGGAGTATGAATATGTATACTATCCGGGGCCCTAATTTATCAATCTCATGGTTGTTGCTTTTGTTAATAATTTAATTTATGATGATTATTGTTGAAGTACTATTATTTGCAGGTAGTTGATGCAGTGGTAGCAGATATGACCATCACTGCAAACCGGTCCAACTATGTAGACTTTGCTTTGCCCTACTCAGAAGCACGCGTGTCAATGTTGGTGGCAATGAAAGATGACGAGCGAAGGAACATGTGGATCTTCCTAAAGCCGCTCAAGTGGAACCTTTGGTTAACGACTGGCCTGGCTTTCATGTTCACGGGCTTCGTAGTGGGGGTCCTCAAGCGCCAGAAGAACGAGGACTTCAATGGGTCCCCGAGTGAACAATTCAGCCTCAGTGTCTGGTTTTCCTTCTCCACGCTCATTTTTGACCACCGTGGGTGTTTCTCTCTAATTTCTACCTCTAATCACTTACATATCTGCTAGAACTTTCGCACGTAGAACTTACGCTCATTTTTGCCTACCATAGTTGATAGAATATCTGATAGTATATATTCATCCAAAAAACAAAAATTCACCCAAAAGAAAAAAAAAGAAAAAAGAAAATCTCATAGTAAGTAATAGACTTTCCATCATAGAAGAATTTGCCATCTGAGTAGGGCCACATATATTACTCTTTTTCGGTTATAAGGAAGACCCAATACCATGGCTAGTAGAAGAATGGGAAAAGCAAAATAAAGTGGCATTGTAAATCTGAATAGTGAAGATCGAGCCCGATACCTCTTGGTTTCATATTGTTGATTTCCCCATGCAATAATCAATCCCGCTTCTTCATATTTATGCCTTAAATATCACAGAACATGACTGAAAAATAAATTATTATCAATTAACAGGGGAGAGGATAATGAGTAATTGTCACGACCCGAAATTTCGATAGAACTTTTCCTAAATTTCATCGAATCCATTATCACATAAAAATTTACTTCTCATAAATTTCCAAAGTATATAACAAATCCATCAACTCTAATAGGTTTATACACTTTTCCGGAGATTTCTTTTTCGCTCTCACATCAGTGATATAATTAAACAAAATCCTCAAGTCGTAACATTCTAAAATCTATTCTATACAAAAAGGATATCTATCAAATAACTAAGGTTCCTACCTAGTCCTCCAAGCTGATCCCCGATATCAAAAAGTGGGTCCTCCGCGCAATCGGAAGCTTATCTGGAAAAATGTGTGCAGGGTGTGAGCTGCATCTCAGTGAGCACTAAATTCCAAAGCAAAATGAATAATATTAAGTGATAACTATATTTTAGACAACCAAATATTCATATAGATAGTAGTAGATAACCAAGTCTATCAATTAATTCAACACACGACATATTAGACAATACGTACCACTGATTACTAAGTTCATTCATCAACAATCAATTGCCCTTATAACCATATAAAACTATTATTAGAATTAACATTTAACCCAACCTCATCTTGCACTCATAGCCTAACTAAATCAAATTAGCAACAACACGGCTTTCACATAATAATTCAGATAACCATAACAATCATCACATTTACAGCAATCCAACCAAACAAATAACATACTACACAACCAAATCAATATAGCCATAGGGTTGCAATTCCTCGTAACAGAGTTATGACGGTACCGTAACCCCGCACATCTCGCTCATACTATTCTCAACTTCCAAAATCCACATCTCATAAGCGGGGGCCGCCTATTAACCTCTGGCGGTAAGAGTTGACCTCAATTTGTATTCCGCCGGATCTTAGCGGCCGATCAGGCCCCTTTTTCTATTCCGCCGGGTCCAGCGGCCGATCAGGCCCCTGTTTATATTCCGTCGGGTCCAACGGCCGATCATGCCTCTGTTTATATTCCGCCGGGTCCAGCGGCCGATCAGGCCCTATTTGTATTCTGCTGGGTCCAGCGGCCGATCTGGCCCATTTTGTAATCCGCCGGGTCCAGCGGTCCCATGGCTATAGTCAAACAACAATCACAAACACAATCAACTGTAACTGGGCCATCACACATCATAAACCCACATCAAATTCTTATTCTCAAATTATCACAACCTCCGTATACACAAATACAATTCCATCATATTCCCAATTGAATCACATTATCATCATATATTTCTTACACGATCCACATACTCAATCACACTGTATATCCCAAATCAAGGTGAGACATAAGAGGCCATATTTCTCATATCCTTTCCCACAACATTGCAAAATCGATTCCCTAATCTAACTACCCCTATATTCGTCTTAAATAATTTATATAATTACAACACAATAGAGTATTCATATAATATACATATAATTATATATATCATTTCACAATGGAATGAAGTACTCACCTAGCATCACCAAGTTCAAGTCTTCGAGATACGTGGTGTTAGTATCCCTGACATGTATTAAGTTTAGCAAGAAACCAATTTATAAGCATATATCACACCTCCATGTAACAAATCATGCTCTTTAACAGTATGTTTATTCCCCTAAAAATTATAGATTGTATTTCAAACTAGTTCTCCATTTTAATATGACTTAGAGAAATTTCCATGAAAAGCCATCCAATACTAGTCTCTAGTATGCTTATCTAGCACTAAAAATAATGAGAGTAGCACCTCATCCCGCGGTGATCCCTTTATAATATTATCATAGTTAAAGCTATAGAATAATGCTTCATGGAATGATGCAAGATAACCTAAAGGACACATAGAAAGAGGATAAACAGATGCAACCATTTCCGAACAGAACTTGAATCTCAATTATAGAGCCTTTACCCAAACAAACACATTTGTAGAAATTATCGAGCTTAAACTAGTATATAAGCTCAATCAATTTAAATTCCACGTCTCACACTCAAGCATATCACTGATTATAAACTTAATCTCTTCACTTATTGTCTTCTCAATCTTTTATCCATTCCCTTCTTTCCATGCTCTGTTCTATTTTAAGTAATTCCACTAACCTAAAATATTTCAATTCTCAAATAGAGTACTATTAACAAGAGAGATGGGAGAAGTAACCCTCAGCTTATATTAGTCATTTAACTGCCCCTAACTTGTAAATCTAACAATCCACTTAATCATGATTATAACTCATCAAATGAAATACACATATGAGCAAGAGAAGAATCTTACAGTACAAAACTCATGAAATCAATCTCATTTAATCTAATTACTTCAACTCCAGATAATTAAACAAAGCTAAATCCATAGATATTTCCATCTTTTATCTAACCAATTAAATCAATTGGAATCATCATACATAAAATGAGAACATGAATTCAATCTTGCATTTTTTCCCCTAATATTGATCAAAATCATCCGAATTTCATAGAATCAATTCGTAGAAATGCCAATTCAACTCAGCCACCACACGTCCAATTTACAGCCACACAACCACATAATCTCAACATATAATTCAATTCTCTGTTAATCCCTATAAAACTCAAACAATCACATCCAATCAGCCCCCATCACTATCGAATTAATCGAACCCTAGCTGAGCTAAGATGAAAGAAGAATAACTTAATCAGCACCTAATCATAATGACTAAGAATGTCTAAGGTGAGAAGAATCAACTTACTTCAAGAACCCGAGCCTATCCTTCCTCTCCTCTTCTCCCGGAATTTCTCAACTCAACTCACTTATCTCCTTCCCTCTCTCTCTCTCTCTCTCTCTCTCTCTCTCTCTCTCTCTCTCTCTCTCTTCTAGTTCATTTCTTTTTCTCTCAGCGAGGGATAGAGCAAGGGAGGGTATGGCTTAAATAAGGAAGAAAAGGAGAAAAAAAAAAGTGGTCAAAGATGGTCAAAGTCGGTGGCAAGGAAAAAGGCTTGCTGAAGATGAGGCCACTTGGCCCATTCTACACTTATCTCTCTCAGCTTTTCACTTTTTCGTTTTTGTTTTTTTTTGTCTTTTTTTTGTGTGTTTTGTTTTTTGTTTTTTTTTTTCATATAGGTAAAGATCCAGCCACCACATGTAATATGCATTTAATATAAAAGTACTTTAGCCACAACTATAACATGTAATGTGAATTTATGTTACGTAACCATGCTTGTGCATATGTATATGTATATGTGCATATATGCATGTTTGGTAAACACTAGCCTCACAATATATATATATATATATATATATATATGAAAGCATACGTATGTATAAACATATGTAAGCATATATGGAAAAATAAATACCAGGTCTCACAGAGTAACTTGACAAGACCGGTGCTGGTGATATAGGTGTTTGTCGTGCTGATCATAACACAGAGTTACACAGCAAGCTTGGCCTCATTCTTGACCGTACAGCGGCTACAACCTAAGTTCGTTGACGTGCATGACCTTGTGAGGAACCGGCACTATGTTGGATACCAGAAGAACTCGTTTGTGAAGGAGCTTCTAATACGAGAGATGAACTTTGACGAGTCAAGGCTGCTTCCTTACAGCTTCGCGGAGCAGTACCACGAAGCACTGATGAAAGGAAGTGGCAACGGTGGGGTTGATGCAATCTTCGATGAGACTCCCTTCCTCAAATTTTTCCTTGCCAAGTACTGCGACAAGTACACCATAGTTGGACCGACCTACAAGACGGATGGGTTTGCCTTCGTGAGTTCTATTTCTCTATCTCTATGCGGTATGCACTATTTACGTCTAAGTCCAATAAAACCAACATATAATTTACTGAGTCCCACGATATATATATATATATATATATATATATATATAGCATGGAAACACGTTTTTCTTTCTTACATTTCCATGAAATTAACCCACTACACTTCCTGCAAACAAGAAATAATCCGATCCTAGGCACCAAAATCATCCTTTACGTGCCATTTTACATGCCTTTTTCTTAATTTAGGCCTTCCCTATGAGGTCTCCGCTGGTTTCCTATGTCTCAAGGGCAGTGTTGAAGGTCACCCAAGACAAAGCTAAGATGGACGCCATCGAAAGGAAGAACTTTCTTAGCCTGTGGACTTCATCGTGCCAAGACATGATGATGGACCAAGATGCAAGAATCTCCACGGACCTTAGCCTCAGCGTGTACAGCTTCGGTGGCCTGTTCATAATCACTGGGTTTGCTTCACTGTTTGCACTAGTGGCGGAGCTTCTGATCTCGAACAGGCATCATTTTTCTTCTTCGGCTTACCTGGCCTTATTCATTCTTCACTGGGGACTTCAGAGAGGAATACATCGAGGGTAGTTGCATGGACCAGTTCCTGAACAAGTGGTGATATGCTGGTAGTTCATCAGCTCTCAAACGTTCCATATTATTGTATGTAATGGAGCTCCCCTTCCAAAGACGAGAAGCTTCACAATGTGAACATGAAGTTGATGACATGGGACGAGAGGCCTTGGCATTTGCTTGATGAATCCTATGATAAGTCTCTTGCACGCATCAATTTAGAGAGTTTAACCTTCCTCCGGTATTTCCGGAGCTTGAGAGTTCTAACACGAGTCATTTCGTGAGAGAATCCAAGCATATATGTTGATTGACAATCTTTCCTGTACAAGAGCCAAACAATTTGTACTTGAATATCCTCTGAAGAACCTTCAACATTCAGGATTTTAACATCACCATTGAGAATGGTGTGGTGATGTCAATGCCATCAGAATGAAACCAACATTCACTGGTTAATTGTTGGATAAATTTTTAAATAAAATGGGCCTAATTCGGACTTGAGCCAATATGCAATTCAAAATCTTAAGTCAATGGGTTACTGGGCTTTTGTCTTTTAAAAATTTTTCCCATATTTTCCTTTCAACCGGTGTGGGACATTTTGTCCTCTCACACTCCCCAATTTTTTCTCCAACATCCCTCCCTCACGTGGTATCGTGTCGTCTTACACGAGACACGTGACCTTAATAAATCGATGGGACCACACGACTTAATCACACCCGCCCTCACTTTGATGTCCCGATATCAGACACAACGGGTGCCTGCTCGAGGCGCACGTTACGCTTTCATTCGAGCCTATGGGTCACACGGACCCGCGCATACATGCGCGTTATGCACACCTCACGGCACGAAGCCGCCCTAAAAACCCAGGATTATAACCATGGGCTCTAATACCAGTTGGATAAATTTTTAAATAAAATGGGTCTAATTCGGACTCGAGCTCATATGCAACCTAAAAGCTTAAGCCAATGGGTTACTGGGCCTTTGTCTTTTATAAACTTTTCCCATATTTTCCTTTCAACCGGTGTGGGACATTTTGTCCTCTCACACTCCCCAATTTTTTCTCCAACATTAATCATGTCTATGCACGACTTACAGCTTCCACTGAACAAGTCCTGATCCTAATTTCTCGCTTCTTCATAATTAACAAATCTATGGAGCTCCCATTGTTAATAAGAAACAGACTAATCACTGATATATTAACACAAAAGTAATCTGTTTGGGGACTAATAAGGATCCCCAAAAGGCAGAAATATAAGGGCTGCGATCACCCAAATACACGACCTTGGCTAGAGGTGAGGCTCGCTCGAATGCCAAGAAGTGTGTCTCCAGCTGGGGGCCTCCACTGTCACCTTCAGCTCTAATTTCTATCCTCTGCAGCATATGGGATTGCAAAAGTAGGAACTTGATGAAACCCATCTCTAACATAGTGCCCTCGGTCCCAGTAAATGATGCAAACTTCAGCTGTGACAGTGAACACGGTGAACGGTTAAATTCCCAGAAGTTGCTCGCTGTATCCCCGGTTTCTAGTCCCCCAACTTGAGCCTACACAGAGTTCATAAAGTAAACTCCAGGTCATATGATGTGTGAAAAGAGTGGTAGCAACAGAACATATTTATCAAGAACAGTATCATAAATTCTCGAGGCATATAGACTTGAGGAAAATTGCACTTCCTCGAGATTTGGGAACCGTGTCATGAGGTAGAGAGCAGTTGAAATCTCCTCAACACTGCCAAAGTCTATTTCTACATTGAGGTTTTGTAGTCGTAGATTGGGCAATATCTCAAGTGCCTTACAAGCAGACCAACACCAGGAACAAAACAAAAGGAAACGTCAATTATGAAGCAAACAACATTAGCTAAATTTCTGCTTACAATTCATTAACTTTAAACCTTGAAAGATAAGGAATCCATCGAAGGACCTTCTGAATAGGTGAAAAACAGTGGTGAGAGACCCTGACTGAACTTTCATATTGGGCCCGCGTGAAAGGAAGAAGCTGATGACTCGTCATCAAAAGAAGAAGGCGTGCAGTCATCATCGAATACGAGCTCGGGAAGTGTGGTCCACTAGTACCTCCACCTGCTGAACAAGAGACTGGTTCTCACAGCCTCGCTGATCGATAAGCGCGATAGAATCTGTTCTACCATGTGCCCCGGCAATTGGCGTAGTCTGTTTGATTCTTCCTCCACCTGAGAGGTCATCCTGGCCCCCTTTTCCACCTTTGATCATAACGAAATATTCGGTAGCAGTTCAGACTTGAACCTGCAGAGGAAAAGGATAAGTAAACGGCAGAGACTATTATCAACCACAATAAATCCGAATCTCCTGCCACAAATGCTACTGTTGCAATCAATGTCAGACTCAAAGAAGGTTCTATAGAAACCTAAAGAGGATGTCTGTTCTGCAGAGCTAGCGTACATCAACCCCGTGAGATTAGATGTTCTTCTCTGTGATATTCTTGCATCAGACTGGCCTATGAGAGTGATCAGCCCGGAGAAAAATCAAGAAAACCCTTGCTCACTGCTGCTCAAACGGCATTGTTGATCCAACTCCAATTCTTATCTATCCTCTCATTTCCAAAGGAAACCGCGGCCGCAAAGCTAAACTCTAAGATCCCCCAACTTCTTGCCCTGCCCCCATTAATTTTCTCTCGTGTTTTTCAGAGGATGCTACCATACACTAACGTTTCTTGACGCGCAAATTCAACTCAAAATGACCGCAGGGGACCATACACTCATAGATTCAACTCTAAATGATTGATAATAATGAGGACTGCGGATGCAGGTCCATTGTAACACATGAGGCCATGTGTCTCTCATTTTTATTTTTCATTTCTATCCTTTTCTTTTGTCATTTCTAATATTTTTCCACAAACTTTGACTTTTTCTTCTTTGTCCCTTTCTCTTGATTTCTTCTCACACTCTCCAAAAGAATTTCAAAATCAGCTCATCCTAGCCATACATAGAATTAATTAAAATAGATCAAATCCTGCAAATGTTGGCCAGGTTATCATTTTGATCCTGCGAATGTTGACCACATTTTGATTTGGTAGATATCCAAGAATAAAAGCCTAAGTTATCATCTTAATTGAGGCTGAAATTTTGAAGGATTGAAATGAAAGAAAGAAAGATATGGGGCTGAACTTAGGAAAATGAGCAATCAACATTATTTAACTTATGCATGGGAGTTGCTTTCTATATTGATGGCCCGGTAAGTAAGATAAAACGAAGTGGACGGCGCAAGCAAATTAAATTGACAGCAATGAAGATTGAAGAGGAGTAATTGAGAATATTATTGCTATTCATTTTGATCATTTTGTGTGGCCAATTAATCTATTGCTTGAACATCAAGATCATTGGCGCCTATTAATAGGGCATATGTAGCATTGGAGCTTCTACACACCACTTCAACCATAAAAGTATTCTTTTCCTAAATTCGAGTGTCTTTTTAACTTGAATCAAGGCATTCGAACCCTATAGGTGTTTCCGTTCCCAAAGTCATCTCGTTCATGGGATTCAAAGGTAGTGGTTACCATTCTACAATTCAAGATTCAAAGGTAGTGGTTACAATTCTACAATTCAAGGGGCCATGGAATTGTTTCTCATTTGGAGACCATTCGTTTCGTGGCATGCTCTCTCAAACATCGACGGGGTGATCAGGAAATTAATTCAATAAGAACGTACTAAAATTAAAAGAAATGACGCTCAATTAATTTTTGTATGTCAAATTCTTTTTTGATTGCCTAATTTTATGTAAAACTCAATCAATATACGTGCCAAAATCTAAATTTATATATCTTTATTATCTTTATTATTTCAAGGTCTCGCTCCATGATCTTCAAGTTCCAAAGATAATCAATACTCGAGTGATTTTATATTACATTTTGAAGTTGTTTTCTTGTAAGGCCACTGATGTGTTTCAAATTACAGCTCAACACGTATTCGAATTTTCGAATCTAAATGCGCATTCTAGAAGACTCCGAAACAAGAATTTAGCTCAATTAGATATTAAGTTTTCTATATTTCTATAATATAGTTTCTCTTAATTAGATATTATTTCCTATATTAGCTTGAGTTAGTAGTTTTAAGTTTCTTATTTCAGATTGTTTCCTTATTCTATTTTAGGGAAGTAATCTAGAGGAGTTTCGATGTCAGTTTCCTGGTCTAGAGTCAAGGGAGGTGTTTTCCCTCTACATATATGCTATTCACCTCATTGTAAGAGGATATATGAAAAACACCTATCGATAAATATTTCGATTGAAATTTCCTCTATTTTCTTATCTGAATAAGTCAATTGTTTAGTGGCGAAAACTCCGATTCTTATCATTCATTCTTGAGCGTGGTGAGTCAAAACGACTTTTCTTACTCATTGCGAGTTATCTTATCCAGTGAATTTAGTTGGTTCTACCCTCCACCCTCCTTTCTTTTCCAGTTATGGTTCGTGAGCCTACTGATATTTGATGCTGTTACCGAATCCAAGAGCAACCACTGCTAAATGCAATACCCTAATCTCGTAAGAGATCCGCCAAGCGCGTGTACCGAAAGTGTGATTGTGTGATTCTATGCGAAACAACTTTTGGCACGCCTTATGGGACCCCACCAAAGTAGTGCTAACATCGACATGAACAACTACGGTTATTTATCATCGCCATCGACGGCCGTTTCATGCCGTTAAATTTTTATGATTATTATTCATCAACACGTCAATCGCCGTTGATGCCATCCATCGGTAGCTCGCTGCCGTCCAGTTATTGTTTGTCGTCCTCATCACGGACCATTCGACGTCGCCCACATAAGCCCATTAGTCTATTTCATTGAACTAGGCCCATTAGTCTTCATTGTCATCAAAAAAATAAACTCAGATTTTTCTAAGATAGTAGCCTAGACCCATTTCATTTCTTTTGGGCCATAAGCCCATTAAGTTTTGGTCCACTCGGCCTATTGAGCTTTCCTTTGGTCCATTTTGACCTGTAGGGCTCTCACCGATCCACTTGATCCATTGGGCCTTGTCCAGCCCACTTGGCCCATGGGAAGCTCCCCAACTCACTCGGCCCATTCCAGGCCTGTTTGATAGATCTTCGTCCTTTTAGGGCATTTATTTATCTTAAAGTTTACATGGTGGATCTATGTGGGTTTGAGGCATAGAGGAACAATTGGACTTCAGTTAAAAATGGCAAGTTGAATAGTAGACCAAGGATAGTATAATGAGTTCCGGTGAGAACTTGGCTTGTGAGCCTCGGGATCGTAACATGGCCTCTGAAATCGGACATTTGATTCAAAGACCGACTTTAAAAGATTCAGTAAGACATGAGACTCGGTATCCTGAACCCTTAGAGAAATCATAAGTGGTTTATTGGCCTTTAATCGGAATAGTGGCGGCTCTGGTGGTGGATCTACATTGATAATAGTGGGGTCACTTGACCCCACTCAATTTTCAAATATATTAAGAGTGTCACCTATAGTTATATATATTTTCTATCTTAGTCCTGTTGTTCTTGAAAAAATAAGAAACAAGTGGGGTGTTATATGTAAGGCAACCTCACTTATATTCCTTCCTCTCTCACATATGAAAGAAAGCAAATCTTTTGGTTCAGCTTCAAAAGGTTATCACTCATCACCTTCTCTAGCCCCCCAACGTTTTGTCTTCTCCCCCAAGTCAAAACTTTTTCCCCTCTCTCACCCATCTCTCCCTCTTTGTCAAAAAGAAAAAAAAAGAGTAAATTTCTCTCTCTATACGTTTAAGAAACACCTCTTAATTATTTTGATGGTTTCGGTTATCTTCTTATTTACTTTATTTTGGTGTTATTGTTAAATATTCTATTAATTATATTTTTTTATAAATCATAAGAGGGTCATTGTCCGCACCCATTAAATTAGGGGTCCTGGATCCGCCCCTGGGCGGCTCCCATCCTATTCGAGTCCAAAAGAACACGGATTAATACCCAAGTGGATATTCAACAGACTGTAATATAGAATTTGAAGATTTACGCTCGTCCCTTGTATAGAAATTTCGGTAATATTTGTACATGGTCATAGCTAAGACTATCCTAAGTATAAGTACACTGCCCAACGGGACACGTAAACTTGGTCCATGATAGATGACCCGGCTACAGGGTTCCAATTTTCCATGGCCTTCTCGACTGAAGGTGCAGTGTACTTTCATCCAAAAAAAACTGCTTGATAGAAAGACAAGAAAAAAAAAACTGCACTATTATGTTTATTCCCTTAAATAAGATCTCTAGTTCGATACTTACGGATGCAAAAAATCTACACAGGAAGAGTTTTATAGTGGGCCGGTCTAACTCAATTCTAGATTAGTCAAACCCATTAAACTTTTAGATGTAAGATAGTACACACCTCTCCACAAAAAAAAAAAGAACAAAGAAATTGGAAATACCGGTTTTTCGTAAAAATTCCATCGGTTCTTTGAACGTTAGAATGTCAAATGGTCTGCGGTAGTCTTACAACTGGGGACCGATGCCGGCAGTGAAGTGATTGTGAAATCACTCAGAATAGTCAAAAATATAATGGTCAGTCAAGCGATGGCTTAGTTGACCGATTTCCTTATGAAGCTAATTTCCTGGAAATATTCACCCAAAAAATAAAAACTTCCGGGAAATTTCATTTCAAACCTTCTTGGAACAATATAATGGTCAGTCAAGCCATGGCTTAGTTGACCGAGTTACTTATGAAGCTAATTTCCTAGAAATTTATTCACCAAAAAAAAAAATTCCGAGAAATTTCATTTCAAACCTTCTTGGAGGCGGAGGCCTACAAATAGATACATTTCTCCGATACTCAACTCTTCAATTACACTGATCTTGATAAAATACGGAATTGCTTACATAACCAGCTCTTTTCACTCGATCGACCGATGGGGACGATAGGCTGTTGGAGCTATAAGTTTTTGGCAATTTGCTTCTACGTCCCGCTTTTTTGTAGTTCCGACGAACTTCTTGTTGGTGCATTGGAGAAAGAAATGGTAAAAGTGGGTGTCATGATAGACAAGAACTCTAGAGTGGGGAGGCATATTGACATGGCGCTGTCCGATTTTTATGCTGAGCATGCAAGCTACCGTACGAGGTTGTCTCTTTGCTCCAGGGATTCCCAGAACGATGTCGTTGCAGCCGCTTCCGCAGGTAAGTGGTGTATACTATCGTAGTCTCGCTGATCAATGACCCAAAGTAATAGTAAATTACTCTAAATCTGAATTCTTTCTAATCCTTGTAATCTCTATTTCCTGAGAAGTCACTAACATTATTGCCACAAGATCTTGGTACATTTTTTTCAGATGAGATCACGAGTTATCCTTATTTTATTCACTGATACTAGATCCCCACCGAAGCCATCAACTTGATTTGATCATAAATTGTTTTCAATGAATTTTAAACTACATCTCGTGCTTAGATATTTGTATATGGCTAATTCCTCAATCCTCCAAAGATCCCATCTTATTCAAGGTTTATTTTTTCGGTGTGCACTCTGATATTTGAAAGTTCAATTTGATCCCAGCTAATCCAGTAAAGCCAGGTCGGCCCACTAAGGGGTACAGCTCTCCCAGCGTGAATTTTCTCTATGTACAAGACTCGAACCAAAGACCTTATTTAAGAGGAACAAGCGTCGAACCGCTTAAAGTAACTCACGTTAGTTTATTCAAGTTTATTTTACTATATCAAATTGGACATTCAGATTCCGGACCCTTATTGACCAATTTGTGTGGCAAGTCAGAAAACGAGGTCCCTGTCGAGCAAAATCTTTACTTCTTAATTTCCCACGGTTTTGGAAAGAACCTTCTTAATAAATAAAAGCAAAATAAATTGTCATATTAGGGCAAACTTTTCAACATTTGACAAGTTGCAATCTTTTTTGTTACACGATATGTATGCAGCCTTAGATTTGATGGAAAATGAACAAGTGTATGCCATAATTGGACCGGAATGGTCCTCGCAGGCCAAATTCGTCATTGATCTTGGAGCTAGAGCCCAGGTTCCTATCATATCATTCTCGGCCACAAGTCCTTCCCTCTCCCCAGCCCAGAACATCTACTTTGTTCGAACTACATACGATGATAGTGTCCAAGTGAAGGCAATCGCTGCAGTCGTTCAAATCTTTGGTTGGAAAGAGGTTGTTCCTCTCTATGAAGACACCGAATATGGCAACGGCCTGATTCCATGCATCACTGATGCCTTTCAAGAAATAGACACCAGGGTAATTTGCAAATATCGGTTTCTCTGGTGCAAAATTATGTTGCACCCTGATACATGTACACATATATAAGATCGAGATGTTAATATATGTGGTTTGTCTCAGGTACCTTACAGAAGTGTGATCCATCCATCAGCCCATGACATTGATATACTAAATGAGCTCATAAAGCTGATGACAATGCAGACAAGGGTTTTCCTGGTTCACATGACTGCTTCGCTCGGGTCTCGGCTATTCTTGCAGGCGAATAAGGCAGGGATGCTGAATGATGAGACTGTGTGGATTGTGACTGATGGGTTGACATCATTGCTCGACCCAGTTGGGTATAGAGCGAAAGAGTCCATGCAAGGTGTGATAGGGGTGAGGCCTCACCTCCCAATGTCGAAGCGACTGGAACGCTTCAAGAAGAAATACTTAATTGGTGAGATCATCCATCAGTACACTTTCTCTACAATGATATGTTCCAATTGATCTATTATAACTATTTGTTGGGAAGAGAGTCAAAGAGATATCTCCACGGTGGACAAGGAGTAGAAAACAATTCGTTTTACATGAGGGTTTGAGTTTGGTTTCATCACTAACAGCTTGATGTATTAGGTTGGAGATGATTTTAATTCCGTATAAACCCATGAAAGTTTGGGACAACATCAGAGCGGATTAATTATGCTCCATGCCCACATGCACTCTCACACTACGTCAGACAGGAGCGTGGAACTCACCTCCAATAAGTTTGAGTTTGAAAGTGGAAACCTGGCGCCTAAGTATGGAATAAGGAGCCCTGAACGTAGTTAGACTCGAATAGGGAAGAGAAAGAAAGGGGGCTTGAGAGGTCAAAGAGAATGTCCCAGATAGAATAAGGATTATAAAATAAATTGTAATGTATGAGGCTTGGGCTCCGAGCTCCAATACCTAACAGTTTGAGCATTTAGATTGGAAATGAGTTTAAACCCATATAAACACATGGAAATTAAAAACACTTCCTCGTAAATATAGATGCTGATTTTCAACAGACCTAGTTGCCTAATTAACTCGTTTTATCATGACTTTGACCATAACAAAAATATAGCCATCTCCTGAATGACGCTGTTTGCCCCTGCAAATGATTTTCAGGGGCTAGGAAGTTGAATCTCTTCGCCTTATGGGGGTATGATACCGTTTCCGCATTAGCCAATGCAGTCGAGATGGCGTGGTGGAATTCCTCCAAGTCTCGAAACCGGAGGAGGACTAGGCCAAAAGCTGGAGACGGAGTGAACCTTTCTGCCCTAGCAGTCTCAGAGATGGGCCCAGAGATTCTACGATGGATACGAAACTCAACAGTCAATGGACTCATGGGACGATTCCAGCTGGTGAACGGTTAGCTCCGTCCTTCTAAGTTCGAAGTCTTCAATGTGGTTGGGCACAATGAATGGGTCATAGGGTATTGGACCCCCAAACACGGACTCTGCAGTAAGGTATCTTCTTTTAGGTTCTTTTTCTTTTTTCTTTTTTTCCGTTGAACATCTTTGTTGTTGGTCTTACAGTCGCGACTTTCCCCAATTCTGAAATCACCATTTCTTTGAGCCCAAAGAACCATTTCAAAATTTCCGCCCTTCCCCATGATTAATGTGTTGGAGTCACAAGTAACGGCCATTTAATAAAGACATATTTGTTAACATTATGGACTTAGGTCCAAGAGTTTCTGAATTTGGTTCTTAATAGTGAACCTCTTGTATCTCTTTAATTTCTATTCTCCCGTGGCACTCAACCCTGGGCATGACGACATGTGATCCCACATGGACGCGAGAAATCTTGCTCTTATATTATTATAAATTTCTATGGGGCTTATTTGGATTTTGGCCTATTTTTTGACACTTGATACTGATTGATAATAATCAAGTCCAAAATCTATTATTTCAGGGTCGAAAGAGAAAGCTATTGCACTTAACTCCAATTATAAGTTGCCTTCATATTTTTATCTCTTCCCTGTTTTATTTAATAAAAATGAAATCAAACTTACTGCAGGGTAACCTACAAGAAAAATTGAAATATATTCTATGTGACCAAACAAGTCCTAATTCATATTACATTCCATGTTTATTACATTACAGCGAACCAAGTCTAACGTAAGTAACTTCACCAAAAAAGAAAATGGGTGTCGAACTTCCAAGGATAACCTGATGCCACCCATATGGCCCGGGGGAACACGACAGCAGCCCAAGGGTTGGGTAATTCCCACAGTGACAGGGAAGAAGATGAAGATCGGGGTCCCAGTCACCCAAAGGTTCAGTGAGTTCTTCAAGATTGTTTGGGACCCACAAACCGATGTTCCAACCTATTCTGGGTTCTCTTATGATGTGTTTCTTGAGGTGTTGAAAGAGTTGCCCTTCGCTCTTCCTTACGAGTTCAAGCCGTTCATGAACGCGAGTCGCCAGAGTGCTGGATCTTATGATGATTTGCTCTACCAAATCACATTGGGAGTATGAATACGATATACTATCCAGGGCCCAAATTTATCAATCTCATGGTTGTTTCTTTTGTTAATAATTTAATTTATGATGATTATTGTCAAAGTACTGTTATTTGCAGGTAGTTGATGCAGTGGTAGCAGATATGACCATCATTGCAAACCGGTCCAACTATGTAGACTTTGCTTTGCCCTACTCAGAATCAGGCGTGTCGATGTTGGTGGCAATGAAAGATGACAAGCGAAGGAACATGTGGATCTTCCTAAAGCCGCTCAAGTGGAACCTTTGGTTAACGACTGGCCTGGCTTTCGTATTCAAGGGCTTCATAGTGTGGGTCCTCGAGCGCCAGAAGAATGAGGACTTCAATGGGTCCCCGGGCGAACAATTCAGGCTCTGTCTCTGGTTTTCCTTCTCCACGCTCGTTTTTGCCCACCGTGGGTGATTCTCTCTAATTTCTACCTCTAATAACTTACGTATCTACTAGAACTTTCGTACGTAGAACTTACGCTCATTTTTGCCCACCGTAGTTGATAGAATATCTAATAGTATATACTCACCCAAAAAACAAAAATTCACCCAAGAAAAGAAAAAAGAAAATCTGATAGTAATTAATAGACTTTCCATCATTGAAGAATTTGCCATATGAGTAGGGCCACATATATTATTCTTTTTCAATTATAAGGAAAGACCCATCACCATGGGTAGTAGAAGAATGGGTAAAGTAAAATAAAGTGGCATTGTAAATCTCATTAGTGAAGATCGAGCCCGATACCTCTTGCCACTGCAATAATCAATCTCACTTCTTCGTATTTATGCCTTAAATATCACAGAACATGATTGAAAAATAAATTATTATCAATTAACAGGGGAGAGGATAATGAGTAACTTGACAAGACTGGTGCTGGTGATATGGTTGTTTGTCGTGCTGATCATAACACAGAGTTACACAGCAAACTTGGCCTCGTTGTTGACCGTACAGCGGCTACAACCTAAGTTTGTTGACGTGCATGACCTTGTGAGGAACCGGCACTATGTTGGATACCAGAGCTCGTTTGTGAAAGAGCTTCTGATACGAGAGATGAACTTTGACGAGTCAAGGCTGCGTTCTTACAGCTCCCCGGAGAAGTACCACGAAGCACTGATGAAAGGAAGTGGCAACGGTGGGGTTGATGCGATCTTCGATGAGACTCCCTACCTCAAACTTTTCCTTGCCAAGTACTGTGACAAGTACACCATAATTGGACCGACCTACAAGACGGATGGGTTCGCCTTCGTGAGTTCTACTTCTCTATCTCTATGCAGTATGCACTATTACCTCTAATTCCAATAAAACCAACATATAATTTACTGAGTCCCACAATATATATATATATATCTCGCATGGAAACACGTTTTTCTTTCTTGCATTTCCATGAAATTAGCCCACACTTCCTGCAAACATAAATAATCCCATCCTAGGCACCAAAATCATCCTTTACGTACCTTTTTAAATGCCTTTTTCTTAATTTAGGCCTTCCCTATGAGGTCTCCGCTGGTTTCCTATGTCTCAAGGGCAGTGTTGAAGGTCACCCAAGACAAAGCTAAGATGGACGCCATCGAAAGGAAGAACTTTCTTAGCCAGCAGATTTCATCGTGCCAAGACACAAGAATCTCCATGGACCAAGACACAAGAATCAACACGGACCTTAGCCTCAGCGTGTACAGCTTTGGTGGGCTGTTCATAATCACTGGGCTCACTTCACTGTTTGCACTCGTGGCAGAGCTTCTGATCTCGAACTGGCACCATTTTTCTTCTTCGGCTTCGAGATTCCATCTAGTTTGGTCCAATTTCTTCATGGAAACATTGGCAAAGAAACCTGGCCTTATTTGTTCGTCACTGGGGACTTCAGAGAGTAATACATCGAGGGTAGTTGCACTGACCAGTTCCTGAACAAGTGGTTGTATGCTGGTAGTTCATCAACTATCGAAGGTTCCATATTATTGTATGTAATGGAGCTCCCCTTCCAAAGACGAGAAGCTTCACAATGTGAACAAGAAGTTGATGACAAGGGACGAGAGGCCTTGGCATTTGTTCGATGGATCCTATGATAAGTCTCTTGCACGCATCAATTTAGAGAGTTTAACCTTCCTCCGGTATTTCTGGAGCTTGAGAGTTTCGAACACAAGTCATTTCGTGAAAGAATCTGATAATAAACATAAATCAGATAGTAGTAGATGAACTGGACAGAGAGAAAAACACAAGAACTTCATTAACTTGTCTGCAAGGTTCTACACACTGCATACTCGGAAAACTGAAACATAAAGGACAGTAAGTAACTATCATTACATTTGGGAAACTGCCTAATACACACGTCCAACATTCCTACAAACCAGGAACTAAGAATAATTGAAAAAATAAAACACATGTAACATGTCTGTCTTCCAGCACAGCAACCCGCAACATTGATCCTTGTCTGCTGCAGAACAACACTTCAGCTCTGATCCATCTCCAACAGAATCCGAGCATCTATGTTGATCGACAAACTTTTCTGTACAAGAGCCAAACAATTTGTACTTGGATCTTTGAAGTAAATATCCTCTGAAAAACCTCCAACATTCAGATTTTAACATCACCATTGTGAATAGTGTAGTGATGTCAATGCCATCAGAATGAAACCAACATTCACTGGTTAATCATGTCCATGCACGACTTACAGCTTCCACTGAACAAGTCCTGATCCTAATTTCCCACGTCTTCATAATTAACAAATCCATGGAGCTCCCATTATTAATAAGAAACCGACTAGTCACTGATATATTAACACAGAAGTAATCTGTTTGGGGACCAATAATGATCCCAAAAAGCAAAAAATTAAGGGCTGCGATCACCCAAATGCAAACCTTGGCTAGAGGTCAGGCTCGCTCGATTGCCAAGAAGTGTGTCTCCAGCTGGGGGGCCTCCACTGTCACCTGCAGCTCTAATTTCCATCCTCTGCAGCATATGGAATTGCAAAAATTGGAACTTGATGAAACCCGTCTCTAACATAGTGCCCTGATTCCCAGTAAAAGATACAAACTTCAGCTGTGACAGTGAACACGGTGAACGGTTACATTTCCAGAAGTTGCTTACTGTATCCACGGTTTCTGGTCCCCCAACTTGAGCCTACGCAGAGTTCATAAAGTAAACTCCAGGTCATATGACGTGTGAAAGAGTGGTAGCAACATAACATATTCATCAAGAACAGTATCATGAATTCTCAAGGCATATGGACTTACGGAAAATCGCACTTCCTCGAGATTCGGGAACCGTGTCATGAGGTAGAGAGCAGTTCAAATCTCCTCAACACTGTCAAAGTCTATTTCTTCATTGAGGCTTTGTAGTCGTAGATTGGGCAACATCTCAAGTGCCTTATAAGCAGACCAAGACCAGGAACAAACAAAAGGAAATGTCAATTATGAAGCAGACAGCATTAGCTAAATTTCTGCTTACAATTCATTAACTTTAAACCTCGACAGATAAGAAATCCATTGAGAGACCTCCCGAACAGGTGAAAAACAGTGGTGAGAGACCCTGACTGAACTTGCATATTGGGCCCGTGTGAAACAGTAGGACATGATTGATCACATTTACCAACGCTGATGACTCGTCATCAAAGGAAGAAGGCGTGCAGTCATCATCGAATACGAGCTCAGGAAGTGTGGTCTGCTTGTACCTCCACCTGCTGAACAAGACACTGGTTCTCACAGCCTCGCTGACGATAAGCACGATAGAATCTGTTCTACCATGTGCCCTAGCAATTGGCTTAGTCTGTCTGATTCTTCCTCCACCCGAGAGGTCATCCTGGCCCTCTTTTCCACCTTTGATCATGACGAAATGTTCGGTAGCAGTTCAGACTTCAGGCCATATAAATTGAACCTTCAGAGGAAAAGGATAAGTAAACGGCAGAGACTATTATCAACCACTATAAATCTGAATCTCCGGCCACAAATGCTACCGTTGCAATCAATGACAGACTCAAAGAAGGTTCTATAGAAACTTAAGGAGGATTTCTGTTCTGCAGAGCTAGAGTACTTCATCCCCACGACATCACAGATTAGATGTTCTTCTCAGGGATATGCTTGCATCAAACTGGCCTATAAGAGTGATCAGCCCGGACAAAAATCAAGAAAACCCTTGCTCACTGCTGCTCAAACGGCAACGTTGATCCAACTCCGATTCTTATATATCCTCTCATTTCCAAAGGAAACCGCCGCTGTGAAGCTAAACTGTAAGATCCCCCAACTTCTTGCCCTGCCCCCATTAACTTTCTATCTTGTTTTGCAGAGGAAGCTACCATGCACTAATGTTACTTGACGCACAGATTCAACTCAAGCAAAATGACCGCAGAGGACCATACACGCATAGATTCAACTCAAAATGATATATAATCTTGAGGCCCGCAATAGCAGGTCCATTGTTGTAACACATGAGGCCATGTGTCTCTCATTTTTATTTTTCATTTCTATCCTTTTCTTTTGTCATTCTATGGCTTGTTTGGGTTGCAAATGTGATTTTAAAATCACAACTTTAACCTAATTCTACTCACAACAAAACAAAATAACTTATACAAAGTCAAAGAGTGGGCTCCATTTATACCACTCTCTTTCAACAACAAAATAAAATAACTCATACAAAATCAAACGTGGACCCTATTTATACCACTCTTTTTCAAAATCAAAATCTGATTTTAAAATCCTACTTTGAAACCAAACACAGTACTAATATTTTTCCACAAACTTTGACCTTTCGTCTTTGTCCCTTTCTCTTGATTTCTTCTCACACCCTCCAAAAGAATTTCAAAATCAGCTCATCTTAGCCGTACATACAATTAATTAAAATAGATCAAATCCTCCAAATGTTGACCAGGTTATCATTTTAATCCTGCGAATGTTGACCAGATGATCATTTTGATTTGGTCGATATCCAAGAATAAAAGCCTAAGTTATCAACTTAATTGAGGTTGAAATTTTGAAGGATTGAATTTGCTGGCTTGATACGAAAGAAAGAAAGATATGGGGTTGAATTTAGGAAAATGAGCAATCAACATTACTTAACTCATGCAAGTGAGTTGCTTTCTATATTGATGGCCCGGTAAGTGAGATAAAACGAAGTAGACAGCGCAAGCAAATTAAATTGGCAACGATGAAGATTCAAGAAGAGTAATTGAGAATAATATTGCTATTCATTTTGATCAGTATGTGTGGCCAATTAATCTATTACTTGAACCTCAAGATCATTGGCGCCTATTAATTGGGGTGAAAATGGACAATTTGGTCCCGGAAATATGCATGTCAAAGCAAAAGCATCCCGGAAAGATATTCTTTGTACGATTTGGTCCGAACGTTTCAAACGTTTGTACGAATTCGTCCTTCCGTTCGAAAAAATGCAGGTCCCTGATGGATAACATCCCAACGTCAACGGCCGTTGCCGTCACCCCCCCTCCCCCCGGATTTCCTTCTCTCCCCAAATTGGAGCTTCTCCTGCTTCAATCAACCCTAATTGAACATATTGCGATTAAGAGTGTCAACTTCCAATTCGACGAAACGCCTCAAGATTTCTACGATTAAGAGTGTCGACTTTTATCTTCCGAAGTCGCAATCGTTATTGTCGGTCGTTTTCCGGTGAGAATCAATTGGGATGAACCGCTACAGGGGGAGCCAAAGTCGTTCGATCCGTCGCCCGAATGAGGACCAGTTTAGTTAGCATTGCCCAAATGCTGTTGGTTTCTGCCTTGAAAATCACCGTTTGCCCCCTGCTCATCTCGGTGTCCCGCTCGAAATTTCCCCAAATCGATCAAACCCTAATTGGTTTCTGCAATTTAGGTTTATTTTTGGGTTTATCACATCTGGGTGGGGAGGCCAGAGGTGACATTTGTTGTTGTGTGCTTGATTTGCCTGAGCTCTGTTCCATTCTCCCCCGGTCTGCTCATTCAGGCGACGGATCGAACGACTTCGGCTTCCCCTATAGCGGTTCGTCCCAACTGATTCTCGCCGGAAAACGACCGAAAGTAACGATTGCGACTTCGGAAGATAAAAGTCGACACTCTTAATCGCAGAAATCTTGAGGCGATTCGTCAAATTGGAAGAGTGGAGCAGAAGCGGGGTGTTCAATTAGGGTTGATTGAAGCAGGAGAAGCTCCAATTTGGGGCAATTTGGGGCGGGAAGGAAATCGGGGGGAGGAGGGGGAGGGGGGTGACGGCAATAGCCGTTAACGTTGGGACGCTATCCATCAGGGACCTGAGTTTTTTCGAATGGAAGGACGAATTCGTACAAACGTTTGAAACGTTCGGACCAAATCGTACATATAATATCTTTTCGGGATGCTTTTGCCTTGACATGCATATTTCCAGGACCAAATTGTTCATTTTGTCTTTAATTGGGCATAAGTAGCATTAGAGCTTTCACACACCACTTCGACCGCGAGGGAAGTGGTTCCAAAAGTCATCTTGTTTGTGGGATTCAAAGGTAGTGGTTACAATTCTACAATTCAAGGGGTTGTTGAATTGTTTCTCATTTGGAGACCATACGTTCTATGGCATGCTCTCTCAAACACTGATGGGGCTATGGAGAAATTAATTCAATAAGAACATACTAAAATTAATATAAATGATGCTCAATTAATTTTCGTATGTTAAATTCTTTTTTGATTGTCTCAATTCTATGTAAACTAAATTTATATATCTTTATTATCTTCATTATTTCAAGGTCTCGCTCCATGATCTTCAAATTCCAAAGATAATCAATACTCGAGTGATTTTATATTACATTTTGAAGTTGTTTTCTCGTAGGGCCACCCCATCAAATTTGTCTACCATCTTCCCTGAAGCTGCCATGCCATAGAAATTTTAAAGTTCTCTTGTAATGCTACATCAATATCTTATATTTTATAGATTTTTGAAAAATTCATGGGACATAGTTTCAATATATAAGTTCCTACCAAAATAGATCACCTTTCCATTATTATATTGTGAAATATGATGCTCATAATATATTTTACACGATACTCTTAAATATGATTTTTTTACTCTTAAATTTGCCACAAGATTGTGCAAATTTAATGCGCAACTCTATGATTATATAACATTGGATATATCAGAATTTTATTGAATTAAAATATATTTGATATCTATCATATATCTCATTTTACTAAAAATCCATTTGTCTCCCTTATAAAAAAAAAAATTTCCTTGTTGACAACCCCAATGAACTATGCAACGGTCTGAAAATTCCCTAATCTGAATTAATTAATCGATTAGATTTTCGTTACGTATATTGCAACTCAAGAAATTTCCTAATTTGAATCGAAGTGTCAACAGATAAACGACCAATTCTCTCAACGGGTCGGAAACAAATATTAGTTGGCAAATTTCAGACTAGTTTGAGAGAAATCGGATTTCTTCCACTTCCTTCTCCTCCTCTGTTCTCCTTACTCTCAGTCTCTCAATCACTGATCCATTAGACCCATCAATGGAATTGGTAAGAAATATCTTGAAACGCCCTAGCCCGGAAACCCATATGCCTCCAGGACCCGTTGCTAACAAGCATCACTGGAACGTCAGAGTGGCTGAAAGAAAGGGCAAAAAAAAAAAAGAGGTTGCAAAGGGCCCCACGTGGCCCAAGACTCTTTCCCCTTTTTTCCTGAGTTTCCACCGCCATTGACTTCTTTCTTTTGCTTTTTCTTGTTTTGTTTTGGGCTATGGGGGGTGTTCTTCGAAAAAAAAGGAAGAAGGAAACAGAGCAAAACCAGGGGAAGAGAGAGAGAGAGAGGGAGAGGGAGAGAGAAAATAGGATGAAGTGGGAGGAACCTGCAGAAGCAGAGGAATCTCCGTGCATGTCCCTGAAAGCCCAATCCTGTGGTCACCTGTTTCCTTTCCAACCTCTCTTTCTCGGAGATTTTGGTTATAGGTTTGAAGGTTAAACTATTTGAGGAAGTTTCATGGGATTTATTTGCATCTAAGACTTGAAACGAGGTAGATTTCTCCAAATTAGTCGAGTTAGCCAATATACTTAAATTTTTGTGTTTTGCTTGCTTGAGGCTTGACTTGTGTGAAAATTAGTTAAATTTGATGAAGCTAGTGAGTCTTACGAACTTGAATGGGTATAGATGTGGTCGTGAACTATGTATAGTTCCTCACGGTTGAGTTTGCTTGATTTTAGATTGTTGCACTTGAGTTGATAGTTTTCTTGGGTTGGACAGGATCAAGTTTATTTTTCTTGCCTAGACAAGTTTTGGGTTGAGCTACTTGCTTATTGCCTTGAATAAATTCTGAAATGAAATAAGAGGAATACGAAATGAAATTGAGCGCAGAGTGAGTGGTCAACTATGGTCAAGATTGATGAAATTGCATTGGGGAACTTTTAAGATACTAATGACGGTTATAAAATGTCAAATAAACTAACTAATGGCAAGATGTATAGTGAGCTAATATTTAGGTGGTGGAATTGGCTGTGATGGCAATGGCAGCAGGGAATTTCATTTTGTCTTGAATTATTAAGCATTTTTTTCCAGTGACGATTGATTATCTATCTATAAGTTGGAGCCCATGCGTTTTAACGACTTTTCTTTGAGGATGATGGGGTCCCATTTGTCAGTATGAACTTGGTAAATATGGAGTACGAACTTGATATAACTTAAAGATTGTCATGCTTATGGGATATAGAGACCGAAGAGGCAATAGTTGCAGAGCATTGATGAAGGGGTTGAACTTATATACTTAGTTGTATTCTTCCTATACGATTTGGGTTAGTTAGTTGAAGTAAGTGAGTTTTTCATAGCTTAAGTACGGGTGTCTAATGAGTTTAGTGAAGTTAGAGTTATCTCTTGTTAGAGTGAATTTAGTCATGTCTAGAGCCGAAGGAATTCGATTAGATGAATTTGATTGAGTTTTCGAAGTTTTGACAAAGGATTCGAATTTACATTCTTAATTTATACTTGACAATTTCTATTGATTGCAATTGTTTGGGTGAAAGTTTGATCATGGGGGTAGAGGAAGTTTTATTTTTAATGTTCTCATTCGTAGATTAATGGGGGACTTGTTTAGTAAAGTATTCCTCTGCTTTATGTAAAGTGGGAACAATAGTTTGACAGAACTAACATGTATATTATGATATTATTTTGCATATTAGGTGATATTTTATTATTGTAATGGATAGGGATCGAGGAGACCGAATATCTGGATTCTAAAGGCTCGAGCCAGTGAACTATTCTTTTGGGAATTATCTGTGAATACTTCATTGCATTGTGAAATGATATATATATATATATATATATCTGTGTGTGTGTGTATATATGTGAGTACTCTATTCCCTTGTAAAATGATGTATTATATATATATATATATATATATATTATCTAAGAAGAATATTGTGATAGTTAGATATTAAGAAATCGGTCTTGCTAGGTTGTGTGAATTGATGTGGGAGATATTGCCCTTTTTGTTTCACTTTGACATGTGATATGTGGCGTGATAGTATGTATATGTTGATTATATAGAAGATATGTGATGATATTGTGATAATTTGGAAATAGGAAATTGGGATGGATACATGAGGATGCTAATTGTGTATGGGATGTGTCATGTGAATATGCTCCCATTGGAATGTGATTGAGATTGCGCTTGTGTATAATGCTATATGAGGTGAGATGGCATGGTTGCGATTGTTTATGCTTGTGATTGTTATTTGATTATAGCCATGGGACCGCTGATCCGGCGGTATATAAATAGGACGCCTAAACCGCTGATCCGACGGGATACAAAAAGGGATGCCTAGATCACTGATCCGGCGGGATATAAAATGGTCGCCTAGACTCCTCCTATCGGAGGATAATGGACAGTCCCCGCTTATGAGACATGGATATTGGGAGTTGATGATGATATGAATGAGATGTGTGGGTCACGGTACCGTCATAACTCTGTTGCTAGAAAATGCAACCCTATGGCTATATTGATTGGTTGTGTTGTATATTAGTTGTCTGGTATGTTTGTTGGTGATGTGATGAGTGTTGAGATTGTCTGAAGATGTTCTGTAAAAGCCGTGTTGTTGCTAGAGTTTAGTCTGTCAAGTGATTGTGTTGTGAATTTCTATGGAATGCTGATGAATGGATATTTGATGTTTACGTGATATTGGATGTTAGGGAAATGGTTGGAAGAGTTGTGTTTGTATTTCTTAGTAGAACCTAAATTTAGTTACTATATTGGATATAATTATTAATATAGTTGTGTGTGTGTATATATATATACCGTATATGTGTGCGATGAGTTGATAGTTGGATTCGATGTGACTGTATTATTTATTTGAATATTTGGTGGGTTGCAATTAAATATTTATTTAATAATAAGTCATTTTGCTTTGAAATATAGTATTCACTAAGATGCAGCACACGCCCTGCATATATTTTTCCAGATAAGCTTCTAACTGCGCGGAAGAACCACTTTTTGATATCGGGGATCAGCTCGGAGAACTAGGTAGGGACTTTGGTTATTTGATACATATTCTTTTTGTATATAATGGATTTGAAAATGTTACGATCTGAAAATTTTGTTTAGTGTATTATCCGATGTTTAGAATTTCCTGGATTGGTTATATATATTTTGAGGATTTATGGAAAGTAGTGTTTTATGTGAATAGTTATTACGTGATAATGGATTGGAGGAAATATAGGGGAAATTTTGCTGAAATTTCGGGTCGTGACACAGGGTTGATCTCGGCTGTGACTGCCCGTTAGATGACAACAATTCTGGCTTCAGGGAGTTCCTCCATGAGCAGCACCTGCCGCTGTATCCGACATCGTCTACCTTTCTGAGGAAGATGAGGCCCCCGAGGAACCAGAGGAGGAGGGTGATTGGTGGACGACCCAGCTCCACCTCGATCTGCCATTGATTGTGCATAAGATTCCACACCGAACTTGAGACCAATCGCCTCGAATGATGAGGCCGGTTTTGGTGGCAGGGTGTCGCGACTCTGTTTCCAGAGAATTATCTCGATCAACAGGGCATGCTGATGTATACCGACATCCCCAGTGTATCCAATCCGACGAAAGATATGTTTATATGTGGAGCGGTTGATGTCCAGCCTCGACCGGCTGTTTATGGAGGGTCTAGATTCCACGCCATCATCTAGATGGATCAGCTTCTCAGAGACCTCTCCTCTGCTTGTGGATGCGTAGATGTGGCGGGGCCAACAGATTGCTGCGACCCACTCAGTCTTTTCTGGACAGATCATTGTACTCCCAAGCGATACCAGTTGATCGAGCACTCAGAGACGCAACAAGCCTTTGTTGGGGTTGGCTGCTAGTATGTGAAACACCTGGGCGACTTCCTTGCTCTCTTCCAAGAACTTGACCGCGAGGTCCTTGCCCAGAATATCGCATCCAGATGCAAAACCTAGAGCCCTGACAATGTCTTTCATCATGTTTTGGCAGTTGGTGCTCCAAAGGTCCCTGAGTTGTTACTGCAATTCGACTTCCGGAACACAAGCAATGGTGGCCTCAGAATATTCAAGGGTGGAAGTGGTATCCTTTTCAAGTGTCCTAAGTCTGATGTAGTCCGGGATTTTATAGTTGGGTGTGGACCCCGAGCGTCATCGAGACCTGCTGGAACTGGACCACCTGGTTTTGAGGTGGTTGAGGACAACTTTAGATGATAGACTGACTCAATCAGCAAGTTCTACAGTCCTAGTAGTATCTCTAGATAGAGCTAAATTGCTAATCTCTGTACCCGTCATGAGCTAATTGTAATCTCTGCTTGCTTAGTTTATGAAGGCAATTATAAAATTCTTTTCGCATTTCGGGTGGTGTCTGTTACCTTTGTCTATTAATCATTCATGCTTTTATTGATTGTTGATGTTGGTCCTTTTCCTGAAGAAGTTTTAGATCATTCGAGGTAGAATTTGTTTCATTTCTACAACTACATTGCATTCGGCTTCTGATGATAGATAGTTACCCATAATTACCCCCCAATCCGATTTGTTTTATAGTGTTGGGCCTGTTGGCACCAAAATAAAGGCTCGGTCGGATCACTTAACGAAAGAAACACAGAAGACACTACAGACCTTGGATGAAACTGTTGAAGCTTTGAGCGAGACTGTGTTACTTCTCTCATCGAGCACATCATGGGCAGCGAACAACCGACATGGTTCTGTCAGGACGACTGGCTCCCCTCGGGTCCCTTGATCAATAAAAATGCAATTGAGATTGTGGAGTAAGGTTCTGGTATGGGACTACAGGCCATAGTTATTGACTGGTTGGCAGTAGCCAACGGTTCCCCACTGATTGATCCTAGGAGTAAGAGGAATCAATGTCGATTAAGCTCTTGTAGCAGATGGGCATTTCGGAAAAGAAATGCAGAATCGCATCAGTGATGTCCTTACCAATCTCTAGCCATAAACGTCCTTACTAAGGACCATTTTGCTTGGATATTTTCATTTCAAAGGCCTCGGTGCATGAGTGCATTGTCCACAGGGTGACGAGCAAGGTTGTCGAGCTCGATCTCTTAGGACATGAAATTCGATCTGACCTCAACAAGAAAAGGGGAGGTGTTGGAGGCGAATCTTGGGTCGTGCTACGGGCTATCACTGAGAATGGCATCAAAATGAAGTTGAAGATCAAACAGAGAAATCAAAAGGGGGGGAACTATGTGATTTCATTTTCTTCGTTATATAGGCAGCAATCAGATAACTGTGGCATATATTACAGAAGAATTTTGTTTTGGCATCACCGATGTCCCTGAACACCAACCTGTACGGTCACATTGCATCCCGAACAATGGAAACAAAATATAATTAAGCAGAATTGCAAACAGGATAGTCCGAACTCCGGAAAATCATTGTCCTTTTGCAATGCTGCCTCGACCTTCAACTTATTGAGCGACAAATTGATCTGTTATTCTCGCATAATCTCGTGATCAGTTGGTCAGAAGGTAGGCTGCAGACAACAAGCATAGACCCCCTCCACAACGTCGTAGCATAGCATGATGCCACACTGGTCTACTGATCCACCCATGAGCCGGGATAGGCATGTCATGAACATAGACAGGTTGGTAATTCCTATCTCTTATCGTCCTGCTTCCATTGGTCCCTTTCCAATCATGGATTCTGCTTGATGTTGGTATCTCAGTCAATTGTTGCTTGGAAAGGTTATGCATGACACCTTTGTATGGAAATGGGCGTAGACCTTAATAAGAGCTTATTATCTTAAGCTTATTTCATGGTTTGGCTTCGTATCTCGTTATATTTCGTATCATACTATATTAATACTGGACATGCCTCGTGTTCATTATGTGACAATATGATGCGAGACACCTCGAACATTTCGTCTAGGCTTTCACGTACAATGATCTGATCTCCTTAAATTGCAGCAGATGAGAATGCAAGATCATAAGTTTGCCCATTAATGGCCTTTATACATCGCAGAAGTCTGCATATTCGAATGAGTCCTGCTTCATTTTTGCTGATCATCAGTTCTATGAATCCTAACTCAAGAATCATGCTCCGCTAAAAATTTCAAAACCCAGTGCAGAGATCGGAGACCATGCTCGCACTTTTTATGTTGTGATTCTGCTCTCTCCCTGTGGTTGAGTATAGATATTTCCAATGTCAGAGCCATGCGCACATTTCTTTGCCGTCTTCAATAACGGGTTTCCAACTACTGTAGCTCGATCGAAGTTCTTTTAGGATTGATATTTTGAGTTCCGTAAGGAGCATTGTTATATCCAGAATTGTAACCATGAGGAGTTCTTGCGGCCTAATCTTTATTGCCAATTCTCGGCTTGCCGTTCAAGGCTCTGTTTTCTGAACCGGGCATTATTCCCGTTGAAGTTTCTGTTTTCTAAACCGGCCATTATTCCCGTTCAAGTTTCTGTTTTCTGAACCGGCCAGTTTAAAGCGTCATAGCTTATCTTAAGCCTGTCTTGAACCTTCTCCAACAGTCATGGTTGCATTGCCCTAATGTACTGATCTCTCTCTCTCTCTCTCTCTGTGAGTGAACACACTTCCCGAATGTACCGGTCAGTTACTTCTCAAAAGGAACTGATCGACCCAGAAGGAGCCTTATTGTGGAAGAGAAGGATAATGACGAAAGCAACCATCGAATGTTTCAATTTTACTTTAATTTATCAATGATGGAGATCACTATCTTTTTTCTAGATGATATAGCTTTTGAGGATTTTGCTTCTCCCTAAAGTTTAAGAATATATCATGGCATAAAGTGAGAGAAATAAGGAGGAAAACAGGTGTAGTCCACTTGTGAGAATAAAGAAAAGAAAAGAATTTGAAAGGCATCTTCATATCAATTAGTTAGAGAAAATATATTAGATTAATCCGCTGCTATAAATGAATCAACCAATGATAAGGTTGTTCGGTTGATTGTCCAGTCACCACATCGATCTATCAAAGATAAGATTTTCTTCTCTCTCTTTGTAAAATCGAGTGATGTGCTATAATAGGAGAGATTTTCCTTGGCCCTGATGGAGGGGCTGTCAATACAAAAATTCCCCCGTTCTGATTTGTGGATGCTTAGAAAAGTTGGGATCCGGTTGATACATGAGTTTCTCTTCTAACCACTAGACCAAATTTCTTGGGGTTGCTGATGTTGGCACTCACGCCTCGCTTAGAAAAGTTTTTAAACTTTTAAACTTTTATAATATTTTCTACTCAATAGATGAGTATTTTTTAAATAGATATTGATATCATAGAATGTTTTTTGAAAATTTAAAGAAGATTTTATTTACATAATATTTGATCATCTGAATTTTTTATTTAAATTAAAATCTAATCTGATCAATAGTAATATTAAGATAAATAAATTTTTATACGTATGATATAACTTTTTTCTGCATAACGAATTTCAAGTTCGACATGACAAATTAATAGTTTGATTTAAGTTTAATCAGTTACAACCTCAAATTTAATCCAATAAACACAAGGAAAATCCCTCTAGTTGTCTTCGCTTATCCTAAACATTGTTAAGAGAGTCCCTAGGACTTGATGTCGAAACTTTGTGATTAGTCTTCGTTTGATGTCTTCGTGTTAGTGGATCTCCGGGCTATGTGCTTGTTTGGAGACTTTTCTTCAAACACGGACACCTTTAAAAATCGTCAGGCCATGTGTGCATGATATGATCAATTGTGAAGCTTGCCAAGGTCTTTGCAACTCTATCCTCCATTCTTCTTATACTTCGTGTTCTTCTTTTGAATGCAAAGCAATCTTGCGACCTTTGATCTTCTAGCATTCCTTTAATTTGAAGAGCACTCAGCTCTCCAGAAGGGACCTTGTGTGAAGAACGAGAGCTCCTATTTATAGGTGTGGAGGAGGGAGCCATCAATCCTTCTGCTTACATCCCATTGGTTGATCCAAAGTTTCTTGTCTAATTTGGACCATCAGTGTATTTCTTCTCGGAAGACATTTCCAATTTTTGTGAAAAAAATGTTCTCCCAATTACTCCAGAGTACCATACAAGACTTTTTAACTTATTTGATTTCCATGTATACATAGATCTAGACATATTTTGTATGCACAGAATATTATCCCCTTTTTTTTTGGCAAATCTTCTATTTATTACTACTAGAATAATTAATTTCTAGTAATAATAATTTAATCCTTTATTGATTGTTAAAAAGAGTCAAGGTGTTAATTCGTCATTGGCTGAAATTTTTAGCGGTCTACATATATTTTTTTTTACTTCTTATCTGAAATTCTTTTAATATAGTCATATATATATATATATCTATATAATATATTGATTGTAAATTATGATTTATAATAGTTTAAAACAAGCATATATGATATATAATAAAATTAATAAAAGGAAAAAAAAAAGACATTATGTTCTATCTCGTACAATGCACGGTCTTTTCAACTAGTTTCTACATATTTTAAAATATAAAAAATTTATTTTCAAAACAACTCAAAAACCCACTAAAACTTTATTAAGCAACCGTGCGTTCATAAGGCATTTGGTCAAGCCCACCACAACTCTACCTTATATCGCTGGAATTTCCCATTAAAGAGAAAAATGGGAGATTGGGAGGAGTGAATCTAGCAATGGTGGCTCCAATCCGGACTACCACCGCCGCAGAGGAAGCTATAGGGGAGCATTGAGGTCACAGACGAGCACATAAGCTATTGATGACCTCGTCTGGGCCAGCGATGACTGGGATCAGAGCCTCCACCACTCCCAATCTCCCTTCTCTCTAATCAAAGAGATCGATCTCCCTCCTCCCTCCCTCTGCTCAGATCAATCTCAATCTACCCCTTTTTAAAAAAAATATTTTTAGAAATTTATACAAAAAATAAAATAAAAATAAAAAGTGCTGGATGAAAATAGAGTTAAGCACAATATTGGGCTAACACAAAAATATGTTATCAAAGAATTTTAATTCTTGTGTACTTACTTTTATGCTGGATAATTCTTGTCTACTTACTACACCAAACAATTTCTACTTAATCTTTTAAGCACTTATTCTAGTAAGTACTTAAAATTTCATCACTTACATTAAATACTAAAATTTTTAAGTCTAAACAAACACAAGATTAGTTTTAGGCAGACAGTTAAGCTACAAATTAACTAATTTGGATCCTTGTGTTGGATGACCAATAATGACATGTAAAAAAACATAATCGAGCGAAATTGCCTAATACCAAGATCTAGCACCAGCCAAATAGGCACTTTATCCACGGTCGATATATTGGCCAACTTGAATTGCCTATTGTTTCATTCATCATAACATAACAGCTGACTAATCTTCTAGGACTAGCTCTGACATTGTCGTGATTTCCAAGAAATTGCTCAGCTGCTGCATCATCTCACAACCAGCAATTTCTAGGAAATGGTTTCGGCCAAAATGCCACAATTTGTCAAAAGTAGGCTACACGTTTTCCTTTCTCCTAGAACGAACAGCAGATGAAGAATAAAGGACTTTATTTGCTATCTTGAAACACTTTGAAAAAGACGCGTTTCCTTATCAAATTTTCCTCTCTCTCTGTGTCTATGTCTCTGTAGTAATCATGCTTTCATCTTGACTCTGAACTCCTCCGGCCAGCCAAAAGTCTTCTTCTCAGTATCTCTTGAGTGAAAACTGAACACACGGATCTTGGTGATGGCTCCAAAGAGGGAGAGAGCACCATTAGAAACAATCAACCAGGTTTTCCCGAGCTTCAAAGGACCCGACACCCGTCAGGGGTTCACGGATGTCCTGTACCATGCCCTCGTAGATGCAGGAGTTCGCGTCTTCAGATTCGATGAGGAGATCTGCAAAGGCGAGGATATTGGTGAGGAAAAACTAAGAGCTATCCAGGAATCCGGGGTCTTCGTGCTGATCTTCTTCATAACCTATGCTTCAAGTAAGTGGTGCCTGATGGAAATGAGCCATGATGCAGCAGTCCAAGAAGATTTTTAAATCGGCAGGGAAAAAGGAAAGTATGAGTTAACAAGTTCTCTAATAAGACTTTTACCCTCTATCCTTCAGTTCCCATCCCTTGATTTTTCCAGCTTCTCGAAGAGCCATTTGCCACTGCTTCACGACTTCAGGAGCAAACTTCATCTCGAGGAGCCATTTGCTCCTGAAGTCGTGAAGCAGTGGCAAATGGCTCTTCGAGAAGCTGGAAAAATCAAGGGATGGGAACTGAAGGATAGAGGGTAAAAGTCTTATTAGAGAACTTGTTAACTCATACTTTTCTTTTTCTCTGCCGATTTAAAGTTTTTGCCATCATCTGTACACAGTTGTTCCTCTTCTGCTTCTGAGATTCGCAGAACATCACAATGAAGATGTTAAGCTCTTACCCATTCAATTTTAGCTCTCTAATATTCTAGTGAACAAAGCAAATCAGGTTTATATACTTACAAATTTACATGTTTGGAAGCCATGGAGAATTTGCCAAGTCATTTGCTAGAGAGGTTTCCATGAAGTTGAAGGTGAAACACAGAATTGTGACTGACTATTTAATTCAAAGGGAAAATGTAATGGAGGCTCTCATGAAGCTGTTAGACATTGAATCATCTAATGTACGCTTTGTTTGGGCCCGGGGGCCCTGGGATGGGTGGGATTGGCAAAACTACTCTCGTCAAGGATGTTTTTATTAAGCTTAGTGATCAGTTTGATTGTCGTGGCTTCCTTGCTGATGTTCGAGAATCAAGCTGGCAGCATAAGGGTATTGAACATTTGCAGAAACAGTTGTTGGGCAGTCTTGGTCTCGGATCAGGGGAAATCACGGATGTGGATGATGGGATCATGAGGATGAGAGAAACTCCACCACGGAAGAAAGTTTTAATTGTTCTTGATGATGTAGATCACAGGAAGCAGATCCAGAATCTAGCAGGGGATGCTAGTTGGTTCGGTTCTGGAAACAGAATTATTATCACTGCCCGTGACCCGCATGTTCTAGTGATCAAACAACAAAGAGTTCTCCAATTTGGAAGTGGAGGAAATGAAAACTGAAGAAGCTCTTCGACTTTTCAGCAGGCATGCCTTTTATAAGGACTCCCCTCCTTATGACTACCTCAGTCTCTCAGAGGAGGCTGTTGCAAGCACGCAGCAACTTCCTTTGGCTTTGGAAGTCATAGGTTCGCTTCTTTGGGAGAAGAGCCGTAAAGATTGGATTGACATAATCAAAAGGTTGAAGAAAGTACCTCATCCAGATGTCCAAGAAAAGCTAATGTTAATTTGGATGCTAGGACAAAAGAGATTTTTCTCGACATCGCATGTTTTTTCATCAATTATGACGAAATATATCCAACTTACATGTGGGAAGCTAGAGGCTTCAATCCAAATATGGGACTGGAAGTGCTCGTCCAACTGTACCTGATAAAAATCATTATAGAAGAGGATATGTCTGTATTGCGGAAAAAATTATGGATGCACCATCAGCTGCGGGACCTTGGAAGGAAGGTCATCACTGATGAGAATTTCCAGGACGTTATGAGTGCAGCAGACTGTGGATGCCCGAGGATGCTTCAGAAGTGCTCCAGCAAGATGAGGTAAAAAGAGATCGGGGAAAGGGAAATAACCTTCGATGCAATTTCTGAATAAAATCCGTGCTTTGCCTATGCAATATTGGTTTTTTGAAATGGCTACATGTTTTATGACATAATGGAGTAACAGCTCCTCTAATATATTTTTGCAGTTGATTTGGATTTCTTATATGTTCTCTCCTCACTGATTTTGATATTCTTCACAGGACAAAGAAAAATCGAGATCCTGTGTATTTGCTCAGGCTATCGCGGCAACTGCTGATCGCTTCTGGCTGCCTTACCCTTGCACCCGAATTCCAAGTCCGGTGGTATTCGCTACGATGTTTCAGAAGATGGACATGAACCTGCGGACGGATACACCTTCACGCAGAAAGAACTTTCAAGTCTTCGAAAATTGAGATATCTTGAATGCTCTGGTGCAAACTTTTCGGGACACCTGAAGCATTTCCTGCCAAAGTTAATGTGGCTTTGTTGGCGAAATTGTGCCGGGGAATTCACAGGAACTGATTTATATTTGAGGAATCTCGTCATTCTTGGCCTCCCGTGGAGTTCCATAAGAGAAACGTGGGGTGTATGGAGCCAGATTGGGTAAAGTAACTCATATAATAGTCAGTGCATCCACTCATTTCGTCTCCTACAATGAACGTTGCCCATCTGACCTGTCCTTACGATTTTCACTTGTTTTGCAGACGGGGAACAAATTGAAAGCTCTCGACCTTACAGGATGCAAGAACTTGAGAAAAACACCCAAGTTCTCTAGGTACCGCGGTCTAGAGAGGTTGATTCTTGCAAAATGCACGAACTTGGTTGAAATAGATCCATCAATCGGTGAGTTAAGAGTCCTAAAACACTAGGGTCTCATGTGTTGTCATTCTCTGAAAGGCTTGCCAGAAGAGTTATGTTGTTTAGACAGACTCGAATGTCTCTGCTTTGTTTCAACATGGTCTGGCACTAATTTCAAGATCCCAGAATTAATTGGTAATCTCAAATCTTAGATGCTTCTTGAGATATCTTGTGCAGAAACCAGCAAGATACCGAAGTCCATTGGTATGCTTGTGAGACTTCGGTGCCTATCATTGATCGGCTGTTCTGGAAGGAAGAGACTTCCAGAATCACTTGCTGATATGAAATCATTGATCAAGTTCGATCTTTTATCGTTAGACATTGTCGAATTACCCCGAACAATTGGAGGACTAGCGAAACTTGCGTACCCGTCTTTAGAGGGCTGTCGAGAGCTGAAGAAGCTTCCATAATCAATTGGGGATTTGAGATCACTGGCTGAGTTGAATCTAACGTTTTCAGGAATTACTGAACTAATCCAAAGATGCTGAGAAGCATCTGGATGCCACAAAGTAAGATTAAGGAGTTGCCAACCTCCATCGGGATGCTGAAGAGGCTTGAAGAGCTGAATGCTGAGGGGTGTGAATTACTCGCAGAGATTCCATCAACAATCAAGTGGCTTACCTGCTTGAGGGTCTTGAATTTAGAAGGAACTTGCGTCTCTCAATCGCCACCAAAGCTTCCGACCAGTTTGACTGAGCTATATGTCTCATCAACTTCACTGCAAATAGTTCCAAAACTCCCGATGTTGCATAATTTAGTTGGATTGGTTCTATCAAATGGAAATTGTTTTGGTGAATCAGGCCAACTACGACCTTCGAAGTTGCAGGGGATTGGGAATCTATGCGGTCTGGAGGAGTTGAAACTGAAGCTTAACATCACTTCCATTTCTGAAGAGTTCAGCTCCCTTTCTCAGCTACAGAGTCTTACTTTGGAGTGCCCAAATTTGCAGTCTCGCCCACCTCTTCCATCTAGCTTGTCAAAGTTGATTCTAGAAAGCCTCAAGAAAAGGACCAAACTGCCACGACTTTCTAATTTGAAAAATCGTTTCTAGGTTAGAATTTCGCGATTGCTCCGTGGAAGATGACACTGTTATATATCTTAGAATCCGAGAGTTGGACTCCTTGAGTCACATCTCTTTCGAGTCTTGCAAATTTAGGAATATGAACGAGATTTGCCTGCCAAAATTTCTACGTAACTGGATATAAATTCATGTCAATCTCTCCTGACTGTATCCGCCCTATCACATCTAAACAACTTGGAAATTTTGTCAATTTCTTGGGCAACAGAGCTGGTCGAGATCCGGGAGCTGGGGGAGTTAGAATCCTTGCAATCGTTATATATTGGGAGTTGTCATCGCTTGGAGAGATTGGAGAACCTGTAGAAGTTGAAAAAGCTAGAAAGTATCGGAATGTTCTTTTGCGAGAATTTCAGAGGCATTGACGACACCAGCTAATTGGAATCTCAGGAATCCGGGATGTTTGGTTTTGAAAAATTTTTTAAATCAACTATGCCTTTAATTCAATAATACAATTATTACTTTTTCACTTTTATTCAATTTTTTTTAACCATTCAATTCAATTTTTAATATTAAATTTTCTAAACTATTTATTATTTTTTTTCATAATTCAACAATGCAATCATTATTTTCTCTCAACTATTCATTACATTTTCATACTTATTCTCATAATTCAATAACACAATCATTACAAATTAATTAAATCAAAACTTAACTCTACTCAACTCTAAAACCAAACACACTATATTCTGCTCCTGAAATGTATCAAACTTCCTTCATTCATCCAGACTTGCTGCGTAGTGAACCAGAATGTCGTGCAAATAAGTACTCATGAGGACGTGCATGCATGGGCAGTTTTGACATATTTAATACTCCTAAAGCTGAAGATGTTGAATCAGTTTTAAGATCACTAGTAGAACTCATATATCCACCAGTAGAACTCGTCCGTTCATTCTCTTTCTTTTGAAATTGGGATGCAGGAGAAAGAGATGAAGAAACCGGGGTCATTGAAACCACGCAAATTAGGACATCAAAGTCTATGGAATGAATTTTTGAAAGATCTGCCCAATTGACGAGTGTCATAATTTTTTTTTTTTTCATATATGTTGGAGCAACTTGAGCGGAATCTACACGCCCGACTTTCCGAGTTGGCTGCCAACTATGTTCGACTTCACGGAGGATGATCCGCCATTCAATGTTACGGTGCCGATCTAGGGGACAATGTTGAAAATGTTGAACTACAATAAAGAAGTGGAGATTACATTTCAAGGGACTGAAACATTAAACGCATCTGAGGACCACCCGATACACCTGCATGAGTACAGCTTCTATGTGGTAGGGTCAGGCATTCGAAACTTCAACAACGTGACGAACCCGTTAACTTATAGTTTCGTTGATTCGGTGTAGTTGAATACAGTCAGAACTCCAAAGTTAGGATGACTTACCGTAAGATTCAAAGCAAACAATCCCGGTTAGTCTCATCACTTTTCTCAAGCAGATAATCAGTTAATTAGTTAAGCTTTATATTTAGGGGGTGATTATAATAATCTATACATCTATTATTTCTCCACAATTAAGTTCTAAAAGTACCTTTCAATTTCACATAAAGTTACATACACACCCTTGCCTTACATGTGACGAAAGACGCATATCAATTCTCTTTCCAACCTTATATTTGGTGTCTCCTCGCTTATGCACAAACAACTATGGGCTCCAGTTTAAGCATTTACGCCCAGGATCAGTTCCTTTCTCTATTCCTAGCATGCCCCGTTATAATCTATATCACATATATACGTGTATGAGTTATAAACAAATATGTGAAGATTATGATTTATGATATCAAAACTTTCAATAGAAGCTTCAAAAGATAAATTAATCAAAGAGTATAACAATTAGGTCTTTCCGAAAAAAATTTGAACTGCATTCCGCACGTGAAGACAACATCCATCGTATCTTTTCAGTTACACGTCTATCTCTCTAAGAATACATTTTGAGAAAGGAGTTGCAGGTTCATTTCTCATGGTGGGATTAGTCGTATCTATTTATTAACTATTATGATTTCTATTTCGTTGTATTAAGTACATGAGCATTCCTTTGTAACCAGAAAAAAAAATACATTTTTGCATGCCTTTTTCCTTTTTCGTGCTGCGTCAACCTCATCCCGTGCACCCTCTACTTCTGACACTGCTAATCACGGCAACCATCTATTGCAGGGGCGGAGCCATTAAGGCTCCAGGGGGGGCAATTGCCCACCTGACTTTTCCATTTCTTAAAAATTTCACATATAAATTTGTAAAAATTTCAACTTTTGCCCCTAAAAAACCATCAATGCCCCCCCTGAATTATTTTATTATTTGACTTTTGCCCCAAAACTTTTAATTCCCCCCCCCGAACTTTATTTTTGGCTCCGCCCCTGGTCTATTGCGGCTCCATCTCATGGCATCAACCGCATCCCGCTGAGGCTACTGTCCAGCGCCGACACTGTTGTCTTGCTGCTGCGCCCCTGTCGTCAAGAGGTACGTTTCCTAAGAATTGCTATTTCTCTCAAAGTTGACATCCACCATGCCTTCGTCTTCATATAAAATTGAAATGAGTTAGTGGACAAATAAAACACATTGTACAATAGCTCTTTTCAGATAAGACAAGGAGATATTGAATCATTGAACCTTAAGATTCTTCCCCCCTTTTTTTTTGTAGTTGGAATTTGTCCAAGATAATTTCTCTAATTAAGTTATTGTTTACTGATATGATAATTTTAGTGACACTAACCTTCTCCACCCATTGCTCTGCACTCCCCACTAAATTGTCACACCTCCTCTAGCTAGCAGTTCATGCCTTTTCTACTAAAGTCGCTATCTTCCCTTCTCCACGCAGGGTCGTACATTCGTGAGATTGGAAACCAGTTTAAGATTTCTATAATCTTCTCCGAGCAACGCTCCCAGGCTGTCTTACCCCGTGAGCAGCATGGGTTTCTTGGATCAAGCTACTAGGAGAGGGTAGGGACTAAGACATGATCTTACAGAATTCCGACTCTGCCCATACGCCTTCGGGCCATAGAAGCCGCAATGAGATCAAGTCTAGTCCCCATGACGTGGACCATAACAGTCTTCCATCTATTGGCAGCAACCTTATATGGGGGCCACTACAAGTCTACCTTTTAGTGACAAATAATATTAAACTAGTCAATGAAAAGACTTCCATTAGTGACAACATGTGATCGATTATGATTATTTTTAAAATACTGATAATATTTATTAGGGGCATTTTCTTTTCTTTTTTTTATAATAAAGAGTTTATTCTCCCCGGATCCATGAACACCCTACAAGTCCGTGGATACAAGTAAATCAAGCACATGTATGTGTGACCTCACTAAGGGCTACACGCACAAGAATGGATTCAAACCTACGACCTTGTAAACTACTCACAACGCGTATGCACGTCCTAACCACTTGCGCTAATTCTTAGGGTTTATTAGAGGCATTAATTATATGTGCAGTTAGTTTGTCAAATAATAATAATAACATTTATTAAGGTCATTAATTATATGTGTAGTTAATCTAGCATCCTACTTGTGCATTGTATGGATTTTAATTTCATACGCCTATTACATCTTTTATAATAATTATCTGTAATTTTAATAGGAGATAAATTAGTGCTTCAGACAAATAATTTTTTCAGTGATTAATTTGAAAATTCAAAACAATAATACTAATTTGAAGCAAAAGTAATTTTATATCGTTTTCTAATATTTTTTAACTAACTGTCTTATTTATTATGCATTTATTATCTTTTACTTTTTTAAGAATAATAAAAATTTTCAGTGATTGAAATTTTGAATAATAATCATAATATAGTAGACTAATTTTAAATAGTTTAGTAATAATTTTGCTATCAATTGTCTTATTTATTAATTTATTGTTAGCATCTTGCATATTCACTAAAAATACTAACCGCAAGTATAAAAACTTGATTTTGCAAATTTTTTTATTGATGTTTTGTGGTTTTCTTTTTTCATGACCTTCCATAGAGTTAATATCTTTTCTTATTTATGTTTGTGACATCTTAGCTAGCATGCATTGCATATTTATATAATCATTAATACATTGTGTAAATTCATTACAGATATTAATTTTAAGTACACTATTTTGATTTTTATATTTTTTAAATAATATTGTATGGTATTCTTACTTTGAAATGTTAAATATTTATTTTTATGCGACAATAGTTTTATACAATATAGTTTTTTAAAATCCTTTGTATGGCTAAATTAATTGTTCTTAGTGAAAAGTATTTTTTATAAACAATTATGCAACTAATAGTTTTAATGAAAATGGATTGTATATTTATTTAACTGTCAATGTTGACATATATAGTAATAGAATATATAATTAAGTTCAAAAAAACAATTTTTTTTTGCATATCTTGAAATAATCTTATTCAAATTATTTTCTAATATAGGATTGTGATAATTGATACATATACTCAAAAAGTGAAAATTCATTTAAAATTCATTTACATACTTATTTATTATATTAATATATTATTTGTATTAATAAATTGAAAAATAAGTATTGCATTTATTATGAGCATTTATTGAATTCAAGGGAGTTTTACTATATATAATTATAATATAAACATTATGCAACCAATAGTTTTAATGAAAAGGGATTGTATATTTATTTAACTGAAAATGTTAACATATATTATTGGTCTTGTCAATATCTTTCCTAAACTACCCGGATCTCCAATATATATAGTAATAGATTATATAATTAAGTTCAAAAAACAATTTTTATTTTTGCATATCTTGAAATAATGTTATTCAGATTATTTTCTAATATAGGATTGTGATAATTGGTACATATACTCAAAAAGTATAAATTAATTTAAAATTCATTTGCATACTTATTTATTATATTAATATATTATTTGTAGTCATAAATTGAAAAATAATTATTGCATTTACTATGAGAATTTAGTGAATTCAAGTGAGTTTTAATATATGGGTTTTCCTCTGTTATGCCCTAGGGCATAGGATAAGCAAACTCAAATTACCAATTTTAAACTCCAAATCATAAATGCCAAGGTTCTTTATTTTTTGTGCCTAATTTACTCTTATTCCATCTTACCTAATTAATTCTAATTTTCTTTTACCACATACTCTAGCAATTTTAGGGTTTCAGGGTTTTAGAATTTTAGGGTTTCACGGTTTTAAGGTTTTAAGATTTTATGATCACTTATAATTTCCTAGGAAATATTTTGTCTCTTTGCGAAATCATATATAGATAGAAAAATCTTATGTGGATGTTTTGAATCCTATTAAAAATAAAAGAAAAGACATTAAAATAAAAGGAAAGAGTCTGTAAGGACTCAATCCATGCTTACACTGGAACTTACACACAGAAATGGGGTTGGAGGATCCGGGTTATGGGAGCCGGATGTTTACATATGGGAAGAGAGAAGAGAAGAAGAGAGGAAGAGTGAATTATGTGTTGCGGGTGTGTGTCCCCCCCCCCCCCCCCCCCCCCCCCCCCCGATGCTGGAGGAAGAGCACTCTTATAGGCAGTGGTGGATGCCTTGTCGCTGTGCAGCTTTACACTGTGCACTCACATGCGGGGTACTGTCGAGCTCAGTGGAAGAACTGTAGCTACAGTGCCTTTTTTGTCGCAAAAGGTGACAGGAGGCTGCTTTATGTCGGGCACGCTCGCCGAAAGGTTTTTTGTCCGTTATGGTACCACTGTGAGTAGTGGTGGGACGCTTCCGGAGATTGCGCTGGTTATGTCGGGGCATAGCCTTTTGAGCCGAAAGGTTTTTTGTCCGGTAATGATCCACGTGTCTGAAACAGTGGGCGGACGCTCTCGGTTGCTGGGGCTAGCAATCATTCTGATGAGAAATCACTGTCGCCGTGATCCCTGTGGGACTCTGATGCAGACGAAGCAGTGTTCAATTCTTTGAGCTCCAGGAGGACCTGACTGAGTCGCCCTATGTAATCCTCATCAGTTTTTGCTGCTGAGAGGAAGGACGAAGCGCGGGCTTTGACCTGGAGAAAGCTTTGGTGGTCCACTTGTGCTTTGTCTGAGACAAGAGCATTTTTACGGAACCAACTGAGAACAAATTGGGAGTCAAGATGATCTACCTTCAGCTTAACCCACCATTTGCATTTGAAGATTCTGGCCAGTGTCTGCAGGCCTGTCTGTTGATCAGGCTTGTATCCGAAAGACCAATTATGAACCCATGATAATCCAAAAATATGGTAGAAATGGAAAAGCACGGGGAAAATGTTTTGATTCCCTTGAGGTTGAATCGGGAAGCGAACATGGTGTAGGCTTCATGGATTATGGGAGGCAGTATGTCTGGAATAGGACCCCAGATAGACCACCAGTGGGCGAACCAAAAGGGAAATATGGCTATATCTTTGGAATGGAAAAAGATCAGCCAAGTGTGTCTGAACTCATGGTTTTGGTACAAAAATGCATTATACCAAGCTTGCTGGTAATCCCAGTAGGAATACATGGCATTATGGGGGAGATCAGACGAGAACCGGGCTTGGAATTTATGGATTTGGTATGGTTTTCCCTCATTCCATTCTCTCGGGTGGATCACTCTGAGTATTTTGGCTGTAGAGTGGGATATGGTGTTTGAGGAGCCAGGGACGAGGTGGTGTTTGAACTCAACTGAACCTGTATCACTCAAAATTTTCTCATAATATCCCCGGGTTTTTGAAATGTCAAACGGCCGGAAATACCAGTTTTCGGGAAACAATTTTGATGCCGCGAAGAAGGGGTTTTCATGGTAAAAACCTTCTTCCATAATCAAAACAGTTTGAAATAATGATTTTGGAAACCATGGTGCTGTTTTTGAAGAGCTGGTTTCCTTATCGGAAATGTGGTGAGACTTTTTTCTGCTCTATTGGCGACTTGCCTAGAGCTCTCTCCCTTGCTAGTCTCCAGCTGGGGAGGAGATATCCCAGATAGCACTTGTGCTATTTCTGGTTTATCTTTCAACACAGTAATCCATTGCTGGACTACATCATCGTTATCGAGGGAAGAAGAACTCTGTTTTGCAAGAGTTTGTTTCTCCTTTTTGGGTTTAGGATTACCTGGCAGAGTCTGCATGCAGCTCTGCTTATCGATCTCCTGTTGGAGAGTCTGTCGATAGGTTTTTATCTGGCTATCAACGGTGATCTGTCCAATGGAGGGTTGGCCAGAGGCCTTATGGTGCGAGGATTGCTCCTCATTTTTTATCGACTGGCTGGGAGCCAGCTGTTTTGAGGCCGCAGCCTCTTTTTTCGAGGAACGAGTCCTCATGCTCATGTTGGTACCTGCAGGAATTCTCTTGTCAGGAAGTCAGGGAGACTATTAGTCTCACCTTTTATGAATTCGATGTCAAAATCAAATACACTCAAGATAGCTTGCCAACGGGCAAAAATCTGTTTTGATGCAATGTTTTGAACATCTTTTTGAAGAACCTCTTTTGCAGATTTGCAATCAATCCGAAGTAAAAACCTTTGGTTTAAAAGATCAGATTGAAATTTAGAAATGCAAAGGACCACAGAAAGAATTTCCTTTTTTATTGTTGAGTAATTCTTCTGGTTAGGGTTCCAGTGTTTTGATGTGAACTGAACAACTTGTTCATGTCCATTTTTGGATTGTTTCAAGATTCCTCCGTATCCTTCTTCAGAGGCGTCTGTTTCAACAATCTTTTTTGCAGATGGGTCTGCCAGGTGCAAACAAGGCAGAGTTTTGATTTGAAGCTTGATTTGCTTCACAATTTTGGTTTGTTCATCCGTCCATGGTGGAGGAGAATTCTTTAACCTGTTATGGAGGGGTTTGCAAAGCTTACTTAGGCCAGGGAAGAAATCTACAACGTAGTTTAGACTCCCTAAGAACCTTTGTAGCTGTTTTTTATCATGGATTTGATCAGGGAACCTATCAGCAAACTGGATGGACCGGTTAATGGGGATTATGGTGCCCCTGCTGATGTTGTGCCCTAGGAATCGGATTTTGGTTTGAAAGAGGCAGACTTTAGTCGGAGACACAGTCCAACCATTTATCGCGGTGACTCTCATAAATGCTTCAGATGTCTGAAATGAGAATCAGGGGTTTTGGAAAATATGAAAACATCATCGATGTATACAATTATGAAATCGGAGTATTCACCAAAGATGTCATTCATGATTTTTCTGAAATTCAGATGGGGCATTTTTGAGCCCAAATGGCATTACATTCCATTCGTACTGGCCAAACGGAACTGTGAATGCAGTTTTGTATTTGTCCTTTTCGGCGATTTGAATTTGCCAAAGCCTGACTTCATGTCGAATTTTGAAAATATTTTTGAATCATGAAGTCTTTGGAGCAAATCTTTTTTGTTAGGTATCGGGTACCTAATCCACCGTAAGGCTTGGTTCAAGGGCTTGTAATTGATTACTAACCTGGGGACTCATCTTTCAAGCTCAGCGTTTTTGTTCACGTAGAGGGCTGAACAACTCCAGGGAGACTTACTAGGCCTAATCAATTTTTTGTTCAAGAGGTCTTGGATTTCTAATTTGCAGTGTCTTTCTAACTCTTGATTCATCTGAATGGGTCTGGCTTTTGTTGGGATATTTTTCTCATCGAAATCCTTTTCATAAGGTAAGTCGATGACATGTTGCTTCCTATCCCAGAAAGCGTTTGGGGTTTCTCCGCAAACTGACTCCTGAATCAGTCTGTCGAGATTATCGATTTTTTGTTTCCAATTTGGTTTTTGGAGCAGATTTTCAACATTATGGTGAGATATCTCATCTTTTACCCAGCCTATTTGCCTCTCAGCAGCCTGTATCATGTCCAGATTCCTGGTTACAGGTTTTGTTATGAAAGGGAAAAGGGTTTTGCTTCCTAAATACACCGTTTTTATGCCTGAATTGGTGAAAAGGAAGGGTTTAATGAGCTGAATGAATGGGGTTCCTAGTATGACTTCATTTTTTAAGTCTTGGACGACTAGGAAACCAGTTTTGTATGTTGAATCTTCATTTTTACTTCTGCTTCTGCAATTTTATGAGTGATTTTCAATTTATTGTTGCTAGCAGAACGTAAAGATTCATTGGTCAATTTGCAGTATTTTTTAGGGATTATTCCCTCCCTCACACAATTGGCGTCTGCACCTGTATCCAACAGGGCAGTTACTTCCACTTGAAAGTCGTTCACCTTGATTGTAGGTTTTAGGAGGTATTTCTGATGGGTGAATTCCTGGCTTTTACACTCAGGTTTGGGTTCAGCACTGTCCATTGCCTGAACCAGCTTTTTCATCGGTTTTCAGAGTTATTACTTCTTTATGGAGCTCATTGAGTTTTTGGCGAAGTTTTAACTCTGCTTGTAGTCTTTCTTTTTCCCAGTTTTCATGCTCTAAGGCGCGGGTATTCCTGATCATCATGTTGAGTAACCTAAGGTTTTTGGTTTGCTCAGGTTCTTTTGGCTCAACATATTTTGGAGGTGGTTTTGAGGAGACTACGGTTTTGTTAAAAGGTAGTTTCCATGTTATGGTATTTTCAGTGAATTTGAGAGCCTTTTCTTCCATGAAAATTGGTAAACCAATCCCAGAAAAGGATGTTTTTCCCATTTTCATTCATCCAGTGGATCCAACTGTTTTGCATTATGATCTCTACGTATTTTTTGTAAAGACATCATACAACCAGTTTTTTTCTTTTTCATTTTCTTTGGAGCAGAAGTCATCCTAAGGATGGCTGAGGCTATTGAAAATGATTTCTCAATAACATAAATCTCAGGGTTAGGATTGATTCTGGTTGCATCGGTTATGGATGAGAATGTGGGTGAAGGTGGCGAAGACTCAGTTTCATCTGTGATGGGGGCAGAGTACACTGGTCTAGGGATATCGGTGGCGACACTACTTATTCCTCTAAGGTTGGCAGTCCTAGGAGAGTTTTCAGTAGCTGTTTGGAAAGTGTTTGCCGATGGGGCAACACTAAATGATCTCCTTCTAAGCTCAGGGCTTCTAAAGAAGAATTTATCGAAGGGGTTGAGGTTGACTGTATGTCGACTGATCTCCTATGGTGAAAGCTTATGGAAACTCTCCCATCTTGGAACTGGCTCACTCGACTAAGTTCCTCATTTTGAATTTTTTCAGGGGCAACTGCGTCTTCTAAGACCCATTCTTCAGAAGAGTTACCTCGTTCCACCTAATTGGTCTAGGGACTACAGTGTTTGACCTAGCAATATCAGTTTGGAAAAGGAGGGTTTCTCCTTTGGGACTATGGTTGAAGGCTTTGGTTGCAAACGCTGAGACCATCGTTTTGTAATGGACTCTGTACACAAGGGCTAAAGGGATTGAGCCTAAAGCAATCTTGTAATTGTGCGTTTTGATTTGCAGGGTCAAGCCATGAGCTATGTTTTGGTCTTTTAGGGACATGGTGAAATTTGGGAAACAGTTGAAATGGACTGGCCCGTCACACAGACTAGTCTCTACCGTCCAAGGATGGATTCATGGTGAGTTTAGAAGCCTAGCATCCCTAAGCACTAGGAGCACTGAGGTATCTAAACCTTCTCTGGTCAGGGGTTTTATGCCCACTTGGACAAGCCCTATATGGATGAAATTGTACTTATCGTTATGTTTTTTCAGGGACTCTTGGTTCAAGAGTTTTATGGTTTGTGAAGAGTTTTTTAGGGGGATGTCCCGCTCTTCAGTTGTTATGGTGTAATCGGTTTTTTGAAAAATTTGTTGGAATTTTGAGTTTTTATAAATCTGTTTTGAAGCGATTCTTGGGATCTCCCAATCATCGATAGATTTATCAAAACATTCCAAATTGACCTCTTCTCTGTTGAGAACAGAATCATTATCGAAATTATTTTCAGAAGGACATGTACTCGAAGAACTTGCTTTAAACCAATCCATATTTTAAAACAATAATAAACCTCCAGTCTATCAGACATTTATCAAGACTTTCTATACTTTTGCATATCAGTTCCCTATCCTTGCGGTATTCCATATTCATCCTAGACGAAAGCTCTATGGATATAAAAGAACCATTAGCCTAGGAGGTAGTTCAGAGATGCTATACCGTATCAGATACTCCTACCCGGCTTCTCTCAAGATCAAGATCTAAGACTTACCTGGATGAGCGGCAGATTCCTCACACAGTGTTTCCCTGCAGATTCTAGCACATCCCTAACCAACTGCTGTTCCTGGTTTTAACAATAATTAGTAAGACAAATTCGGAAAACTCACTTACTCTTTGAGAGATCTATATAGATTCATACC